>NC_133341.1:48551023-48851023 GCF_030506205.2 Paramisgurnus dabryanus
CTGACAGCAGGGTCGCTATGCTTGTGTTCTTGCCATGTGTTAAAATCCATTGAGTGTTTAGGTGTGTAACTGGACAAATCTAAAAATGAGGAGAAACAGCTTTATGAAACTCTTTGTGACATACATTACTTAATTTAAAACATTTCTAACCATTCAAGTTGTACAAAATACACAATAAGTTATTATAATATTACAACAATATTCTTATGTCATTATTAATGAGAACTTTAAAGGTTGTCTTTAAATTTGGATGCTGAAAAGTGTCAACTACCAGCTGCAAAAGGTGTAACAGCATATAACTGGCCAGCAGATGTCAACACTGATCCAAACTAAAACTGTAGTCCAATGCAGAGAAGGAGAAGCATCTTTGGAAACTACTGCTATTTAAAGGGACAGTACACCCAAAAAACACCCTCATCTCTTATTAAAGCAATGGGACTTTCTTTGGTCTGTGTAACTCCAAGAGCATTTTCGCTTTGCTGTTTACTTTATTTTAAGTATAGCGCATTAATCATGTGGATAACTTTAGTGGACTACTTTTTTCATTTACGGAGCTTGTCTTTATTGACATTTATTCCAAATGTATATAAAAACAAACTTCTTTTGTCTTTTATTAAAGAATGCTTAACCGTTACTGAATCTATTTCCTGCTCTGCCCACATTTATGGTTTCTCTGCTCTATACCTTCATCTTTCTGTCTTCCTCTCATTCTGTCCACTTCCTCTCATTCTTCCATTACTCACCCGTGGTGTTGTTGGAATGACTGGGTGAGCTGGCGTAGCTGGCGCGGGGAATGTTTATCCTCCCGGTGCTGATATTTCCATCTTCTTCTCCTCCTTTTTCCTCTCCTTCCTCATCCTCCTCTCCACTGTCCCACACGCTGTTTTCAGATGGGTATTCAAAAGTGCTCTGCAGGCTAGACTCATTGAAGGATATTTTCAGCTGTAATGGAGCAAGAAAACAATACAATTCAGAGTCAGAAAAGCAGCCAACATATAAAGTGTCCAGCATATAAAGTTTTTCAATACTATATAAAAGCATCCCGGGATGCATCATAGGAACTTGCTGTGGGCAAATTGTAGTCTAGGCAAATTGTGCTAAAATGTGACCCTGTCGGTTAATTCCAGGCTAACAACTCATATTGTAAATATGAGATTAAGAGTATCAAAGTTTGCTTATTGATTTGACATGGCCTTACAGTAGTATTAAAGATATCAAGGTTATATTTTCACAGCATGTTCTTTACATTATGTAGGATAAATGTATGTAGAAAACAGTAAATTACAAAATTTACAATTTGCACTGTAAAAGTGAAAGTTGGATTAACTTAAAAATCAAGTAATTTAATTGGTAACACATAACAATATAATTAAATGAAACATTTAAGTTGAAAAAGCTTACATGTTTAGGTGTTAACAATTAAAGTAATTTGTAGATCCAAATTTCAATTTAGAGTGTGTGTGTTTTTACAGACAGGGGCACTAAGATATAGCAGTTTTGAATTGTGTAATATTTATTTGTTATTATTTGTCACTGCACAATTCCCATACTTCTACTGTTGTAATTTTAAATTCTGATGGCAACAATTACTCTTAAATATGACACACAGAATTGTGACACATAGAATTAAATAACAAAAAATGAATAGGAAGATGGACCCACAATTTATACCCTAAAATGACAGTGGGAGATGCTGTCAAGAAAATTGCATTTGTTTAGGAAGGCTTTACCAAATCTGTCCACTCGTTTCTATTTATCAACCCCAGGGATCTATGGTAACACACAGACAGGCTTTTGACTGTTGAGTACACAATGCAAATGAAAGGGAAATAGTTAGTCAAAAAATAAGCATTTAAAGACAACAATGTTTCCTTATTGCTTTATTTATCACTCTATCAGGATTTATTCTGAGATTAAACACTTATCGAATTAGGTCAATTATGGTTATAAAAGATGATTTTAAGGGGCTCAGATGCGAAAGCCACGAAACGCCACCTCTGCTCTTGGCACATGTTATATGTTTATCAAATATATTCGCTTCAAATCCGCCTTATCCCGATCAAAGGCCATTTAGAAATACAGAAATAAGCCAGTTAGCAACTATACAAAAAAAACAGCAACCACACAGAAACACCTTGAACAGCATTGTGGCAACCACTTTTCCTCATATCAAACACAACTTTTCTTTCTTTTCAAACATTTTATATTTCTAAACAAATATAATAACAAATATTGTATTGACCATTTTAAACCCATCTAAAAGCTGCTGTACCACAGTATGTAGTTCAAAGCAGGCACCTGACCAATGCATGTGTCAGCTCTGTCCTAAATCTACTATAATCTCTATCACATGTCCCTACTAAAATAACATTTATTTACACAATGTATATGGGATAACTAAGAAAATATTTCCGCACACCACACCTTACAAAACAACTGGAAAAAGGCCACCCTTGATGTAATAAATAAACATTCTCTTATATTCCCTAATTTGTCAAGTTGGGATTTGCTTTAATTATAACCTTTTTGAAAAGGAAAAAATAAAGTGTCCCAATTAACCCGAATTCACCCCATGTTTAATAGCATGTTTTTTAAAGAGGAATCATATCAACAAAAAAAATGTTTTTTTTTAATAGTTCTGAATGTTTTTTTATCACACTGTTTTGTAGTACCATGTCAAAAGATCCCACCAAGCCAAATATCTGTGATATTCTAGTTTTTATATTATATGGCCAGGACCCTTCTTCAGTGTTAGTCTATGAGACTTTCTTCCAACAGGTGATAAAAGGCTTATAGCTTAGAAAAGTAATATACCACCGCTCTTCCTTAAGCACGATTTGATTTCATTACATTCTGTTGCACAAACAGTGCGAAACAAATTACACGCCTGTTTAAAACCAGGAATGTCAATAGATCCTGTCAACTAAATTTACAGTCTCTGTAAAATTACAGTATCGGGAGTAAAAACGAATTATTTTTCATTGTTTGTCATTTGTTTCTGTTTATTTTTTTCTGACTGTTAAATTATTTCCTGAACTTACAATAATGTAACTTAAAAACCGTAAGATATCATGAAACTTCACTGCAAATGTTATTAGTTATTGTGTCAACAACACCCACATTATGTAAATTAAGTTAAGTTTTCTAATGTTCTCATTTCAATAAAAAGCAATACATTGAATCACTTCTTCCATTACTCTTTAAGAGGAGTTGTAAAAGCCTGATCTCATCTAGTAACTCACATGGCACTAAATCAGCTGTGGTTATGTAACACAATGGGCATGAACTTGGGTGTGTAGTCAAATCTGTGCCTCTTTCTATAAAAAATGACGCAAGAACAAACATGACACTTCACAGATTAACTATACATTGTGCTGTGTGAAATAGGAGATGAGCACTTTTAAATATTTTTTCCCGTTATATTTCTGCAAAACCGACATTTTATGTTCTTTCATTGTTGCAAATACAACACTATTGATTAACCAAAATAGGTTTTTTATAAATATTATGTTATTAAATTAATAAAGCTTTTATTGTAGGATAGTAATTTCTAATTAAACAGACAAAATATGTTTATTCTCCTGATGTCTAAAGTAAATGACAGTCTTTTTCTGTAAACAGCTTTTTAGCAGGAATTACAGTCTTCCTGGAATTGCACATTTAAATTTTTTTACCCATTTTTCATTGCAAATTTGTTCCAACTCGGAAGCACATGTACTCCACAAGTATCTCTGAACTTCCAAATTTAGGTTTACTGCAGATTTTTAATCAGATCATATCCAGCCTCCTCCAGAATACTAACCATCTGTTTATAAGTTGAACTTTTATAGTTTCATGCTTAGTTTTTGCTGTGTTCTTTGGGTCATCATCTCCCCGCTGAAAAACTTTATTGAGGTGAAACCATGGGTTTTTGCAACATTGGGTCGACAGTAGTTTGTAAAGTTTGCAATATAAGTGTTTTCTTTTAAAACCCACCACTTCACCTCAGATAACATTGAATAACTGTATGGATTAGTTTTTGATGTATGGATGTGCTCTTTTTAAAAATGCGGCACTATCCAGTGCCATTATGAAGCTAAAAAGAGCCACAATTTTATTTAATCTAACTCTGACTGTGTTTGGCTGAAAGTAGAAAGTCTTATATACCTAGGATGGTTTGAGGGTGAGTCAAATATGGGCTGTTTTTAATTTTTTGATTTTTTATTAGAATCTAGTTTTTTTAAGTCTCCTCCCAAAGAGCCTGAATCTGTGGAGCTCTGATTAGGTGTGTTTATGTCAGCCATTTTATAACTGCTACCAACTAACAACATCTAAAAAAGCATTTTTTTTACAAAACGCCATCAAGGCTTATCTTCTCATTTATGACAAGTCACTTGATTGGTGTACAAAAAGAAGCAAGGGCAACACTGTCATGACCGCAACCTTCTTAAAACTGATGCCAATAATTTGAGCGCGTCACTAAATCCCAGGCGCTCTAAAATTTCCCGCGTGCCAGGAAGCGGGAACAACACACTCACTGGTTTTAAACCCCTGCGCTCCTAACAACCTCTCTAGTACAAGCTCATGTGCAAGTACAAGTGCCCCCTCCCAAAAAATTATACATTATATATATATATATATATATATATATATATATATATATATATATATATATATATATATATATATATATATATATATATATATATATATATATATATATATATATATATATATATATATATATTTATATTAATATATATTGAACTTTAGTCATTCAGGGCTCCAGACTAACTTTTTTTATTAGGAGCACTGTAGCCCCTGACTGAAAATTTTAGGAGCAGAAAATTTAGGGCACACCGTAAATCAGCCTGCACTGCATTACTGAAAAATACTAAATAGACTTAACTATACAGTTGTTGCACATGTCATTATGCACAATTGATTAAACTTTTAGAAAAAGAAGGTATGAACCAAAGAATCATACAACCCCCTTCACTAATTCTAGGCATAAGATACATACATATACAATAAGTTATAATCAGATAGCATACTGTAATGAGATGAGTGGCAGGGCAATCTACATACTTGTCCTTTACACGTTTCTCATCTTTTATCCGGTTTTCCTTAACTGGGCAGTGGGCACTGATGTCTGAAACCTTATTTCTCATCTATAATGTTGTTGGTGTTAAGGCTAAAAGTTCTCCCGCTCTCTTTGTCTCTCATCTCTGCAATGTTTAATTTTCCGCACGGTTCTGAGTGAGATGTGTTGACTTTATCCGGGCTGCGTAGACCCATCGGTACAATTAACTGAGCACATGGTAACATAAAACAATATACGCGTCATGCAAATGAGCTTTTAAAACCAGATTGCGCATTCCGTAGTTTTGTCACACGAGTACTTGTAAAAATAATTTTTGGCCGCAGTTTGGAGCCCTTGGTGCCCCCCATTGCCTGGTGCCCCAGGGCACTCGCCCAATTCCGTCTATGGATAATCCGGCCCTGGTCTGAATCATGCGCATTACGGGGCGGTTTCCCGGACCAGGATTAGCTCAATCCAGGACTAGGCCTTAGTTTAATTAGGAAATATAACTAGTTTTAACAAACATGACTTACTAAAAACATTACCTGTGTGCATTTTGAGGTAAAACAAAGGGCACTGATGTATTTTAAGATATGTAAGTGCAAGTTGTTTTCAGTTTGGAGAGCTCTTAAAAGTGTTTAAGTCTAGGACTAGTCTAATCCCTGTCCGGGAAACCGCCCCTACAAGTTCAGATGCTAGGAGCCCATGTCGCACGTATTCACGTCTAAGCAAGAGAAAACGTGCACATTAACTCTAGGTGCGTACGTTACAAGCTCTTTCACACAAAGTGAAGCCCACAAACCCATCATGTGAGGAAAAACACGCAATAAGGATAGTTGGTGATGGTTAATAATATTATCATCATATTTTTACATTAACATGCAAAACTATGATGATAATATTAATAACCATCACCAACTATCGTCTTGAAAGCCTGCTACTGGTGATATGTCTGACGATCGTCGATACACGATACTATCATCTATCGGCACAACCCTAAATAGAAAGTCTATGGTGAATGGCCGGTTTGGACTATAGCCCTTTACTTCCCGGTTGAATGATGTCAATATAAGAGTTTCTCACTAAGCTCCGCACACAGGAATACATAATTCGCTAGTTAAGCTCAAACAGCTCTGGCTAAGCTAAGCTGCTGTCGAATCACAACACACTAAACACAATCAGAACCCGTTACGTATTTCTGAAGGAGGGATTTAATAGAACAAGGAAGACATCAGCCTGTTTTTAGGACAGTGAAAACAGCGCTATAGAGATAAGTAAATTGTGTGAAAAATACTGTGTTGTTTACACGTGAAACATGAACACATGTTATATTGCGCACCATAAACACAATCATAGCTTCAAAAACACAAGAAAAAGGGGCCTTTAACTACTACACTGAGCTAATATTACTATGTAAAATGAATGTATACAATGTTTGCTAAAGATCCTTGAATTCTTGCCTGACTGCCAAATCCACACAGCAGCAATCCATGCTCACTGTCTCCCCTCGTCTTTTGGAAACCAAAACATTTTATTTAATCCAGGTCAGTTTAGTCACTAACCAGACAGATAAAAACATACAAACTGGAAGTTAAAGGGGCCATGGCACAAGACTTTTATCAAATAAATCTCAAATAAATCTTTGGTGTCCCCAGAGCACATATGTGAAGTTTTAGCTCAAAATACCATATTAATAATTTATTTTAGCATGTTAAAAATTGCCACTTTGTAGGTGTGTGCAAAAATGTGCTGTTTTGGGTGTGTCCTTTAACATGCAAATGAGCTGATGAAATTCAAACATTGATCACAATGATGGTGGTTTGTTGCAATTAAAACTTAATTGTGCTTTTCTCTGCACTAAATGGCGGTGCTTTAGTTGGATAGTGCAGATTAAGGGGGGGTATTATTATAATAAGAGCTCCTTATGACATCATAAGAAGAGCCAAATTTCAACGACCTATTTTTTCATGTGCTTGTAGAGAATGGTTTACCAAAACTAAGTTACTGGGTTGATCTTTTTCACATTTTCAAGGTTTATAGAAGCACTGGGGACCCAATCATAGCACTTAAACATGGAAAAAGTCAGATTTTCATGCCATGGCCCCTTTAACTTCGGACCATCCACGTAGCCGTGGCAACGAAGTCAACTGATCTATAGGTTCCACCACAAAAAACATCTATAGGTTCCACCACAACCTTTAAGAAACTACTGAAAGCACACCTGTTCCACATTCGCTTAACTAACTGTCAAAAGCCCTTTTCACACAGAGATTACAGAAAAAAAACACTGAAAATGTGTCTGGTATTTGTCCAGGTATCACTCAATTTTGGTTCATACACACTGCTAATGATCTGGGCGTGCAGAGAGAAAGAGACAGTGAGAGAGAGAGAGAGAGAGAGAGAGAGAGAGAGAGAGAGAGAGAGAGAGAGAGAGAGAGTGAGAGAAAATACAGATTTATTGTATTTCTTCATATCAGTTATTTCACAACAGCAAAAGAAACTATCATAGCAGAATTTGCCAAAGACACTGTTCTGATGTGAACTAGGTTGAGATTGTATGTCACATCCCCACTGACACAGATTTAGGGGATCTACCTAAATTACAACATGTGGTTGGCAGCATGCTGTAAAGCGGAAACTGGCATGTAAATGCTAAAGCTGTTTGTGTGTGTGTGTGTGTGTGTGTGTGTGTGTGTGTAAGGGAAAGATTGTTGCGTCTTCATCAAGGTTTAAAGCTGAGCCTCATTAGAGGTAATCTGCTGCCAGTGTGTTTAATATTAGAAATCCCCCAATCATTGACAGCTGGTAGGCCTATGAAACATAGACATGTTACGCATAATATGCATGTTATTGTATCCTAATCGTGTGAGGTTTGTGATCAACCATATGTGTATTATTGTATACAGGGGATTCGGCACATTAAATGTATTTTAGTCATGGGTAAATCATTTTGGCATATCTGAAGGCTTGCTATATTGCATATGGATGCAGATATGCACATGCATATACACAAGGATACAGAGATTTGGAGAAACACTATAAATTAAAACTCTCTCACCAAACAGTCTCTGTTAATGGTCGAGTAATGGGTTTTAAATAACTGATGCTTATTGCTAAATAGCAGGGTGGCCAATGGCTCATATAATCCAGTACCAATTCACTTAATGTGCAATGCAAACAAACCCATTTTACACTCAAAACTCACTTAAATATGTTTAGTACATAATATCAAATTACGTATGGATAGCTGTAGATAGATTTGGAGCTACCAAATTTGTTAATGACAAATATCAGCAGATCACTTGGCCTGGCACGAGTTTCTTTATGCATGTATCTTATGTGGTGTATGTGGTATGTGTAATGTAGCCTATGTACTAAAGGTGTTTTCCTCATCCTTGGGAGGAGACACAATATGTGGTGTGTCAGCAGGCACTGTAAGGGTGTGCATAAGATATTAACAGCAGGTTTTGTCTGCTGTAAAGAAGAATGTTTGTGATCATCGTCACACCATGAGTGAATGAGATAACAGTATGCTTTCATTGAAGGAATGGGTACAGATCTACTGTATCTCCACCTCTAAGAAACAGCACCACAGCAAAGGTGTGTATTGTGTGCCAACCAATTAAATAATTAATCCTCTGTCAAAATCAGAACATACTTGAAATAGTATGAAGCTACCATATATGGAGTGGGATTTAAACCAATGAAATTATACTGTTAGGTAAAGCTACCGAGAGTAAAGCAACACATAAATTAGAAATAAGTATAGAAAGAAAGATTTTTCCTCATCTAATGTGTTATGGATACTGTAGCATGACTTCCGTAAGCTGTCTGCTATTGTTAGCATAGTATACACTAATTCTAATCTCTACTATTTAGGATAAAAAGTGGCAAGAACCTGTTGTGAACCTTTAGGAATTCATGGTTTTCTGAATAAGTTTGTCAGAAAATGTGATCTGATCTTCATTTAAGTCAAGGGTAATATGTGTCTAAAAATAATTTCACAAAATATGGAAAATGGAAAAAGTAAGTGAACCCTTAAAATTAATAACAATAAACTTAACCAGGCGCTTCCTGTAGCTGTGGATGAGACCTGCACAACATTGAGCATAGATATGTACACTAGATTTCGCCTTGGCTACGGCAGTTCATTGGACCGAATGCGTCAAACAGAGCCGCCATCTTGAAACAGGGGAATCCCGCATCAGCGTCATTGTAGGCAATGGTATAACGGAAATAAAATCACCATAAATCGTCATGAATGCAATTTTCTTTGTTTTCTTTTGGTTCGTTTCAACAGTCAGACATATATTTAGCATTGGGTCAAGAAAAAAGTAAAGTTTTAAAATTTTGAAAATCGACTTTTTCTAACTGTAATGTATAGTGCTAGTAGCCCTAACATCCATACGCAGCACAAAAGTCTATGAATTCGAAGTACAGGCGGAGATAGCAGCTTTACCCAGATACTTCCTATGACAAGACCCCTGTCCTAAGATGGCGGCGGTTTTGACGCATGCTCAGAACCCCAAGGCGACATCTAGTGTATATATCTATGAACATTGAGAAGGAATTTTAGCCCATTCTTCCTGGAAGAACTGCTTTAGCTCCGTCATATTCTTTGGACGTCTCATGTATGGCCCTCTTCAAGTCAATCCATAGCATCTCTATTGGGTTGAGGTTGGTCTCTGACTTGATCACTCCAAAGTGAAGTGAGCTGACCTGACCGAAGGGGTACTATGCAATTGAAAATCGCCTCAATGGTTCACATACTTTTTCCACAAGCACTATGAGGGTTTTTGTTGTTCTCAAGAAAGACATGAAAGATCAAAATAAGACAAATTTATTCAGAAAACTATGAAATTCCAAAAGGTTCACATACTTTTTTTTGCAACTGTAGTGTGCAAAATTTGTTGGAGATTCTTGCCGCTCATCACAGCTGGATAGGATGGAAAATATTTAAATGGAAAATATTTATCTTTGTATGTGTAAGATATGGTATTAGATGTCACTGTTTTGTTTGTAGGCAAGCCACAGAGTAAATGAGCCATTCACAAAAGACATTTATACATTCAGAAGTAGCAAGAAAGAGTGCAATTTGATGGAAAAAAAAATGCTTTTTAAAGAGCACCTATAGTCCGATTCAAAAATGTACATTTCCTTTGGTGTGTAGGTGTGTTTTAGTACATAAGTTAATGATATGCAAAAGGTACATACCCCAAAGGAAACGATGACGCAATTTATCGTCTCCATGTAAATTTCTTTCTGGACTACAACCAACACACGGATTGTAGGCAACAGTTTACTTCCTGAGATTTATGATGTTGTAAAGACCGACATTATCATAATTCTTCCCGCTTCGGACTCACAGCCTGTAAGTTAACTCCTGTTAGCATTGCATTGTGACTGAAACTTTCAAACATTTTAAGGAGCGTCACATTTCCAGCCGATGTGAGATGTATTTAGACCAATCGCAACATACAGATTAGCTGGCCAATCAGGGACACAGAGCTTTTCAAATCAGTGGGCTCTATCTTACACCCTGCGCAATGCAGCGCAATGCGCGACGCAAGTGTCTTTCGCTAGTTTCCACCCTAATTTTCACGTTTAGCGCCGCGTTGTTTATAGCAAATGCATTTGCGCCCCCTCTTGCGCCCATGGGCGTTCTGGTCTGAAAACGAGGTGTGTTCAGGCACATTGTTGGCGCGTTGCTATTTTGAGGCAACTAAAATAGACTACGCCATTGACCAACAAAAACCTGGTCTAAAGTAGAGCTGAAGATCTTTGCCCGAACCCGACGGGACCCGTCGGGACCCGACGGGCTCGGGCGGGTTCGGGCTTCATTTCTAACATTTTACACGGGCTCGGGGCGGGCTCGGGCTTCCGCTCCGGCTTTGTGAGGTAAATGAGCGGTCAAGTTCAAATCAGTAGCGCAGGATCGCGCTGAATTAATTTACAATGGATTTAATGATTTTCATCATCAAAAACATGTAGCCTAATCTTGGTGAGTAGGTTTTTCAATGTATAACTAAATATGAATCGAGTCTTACATAATTTAGACAGAGGATATAGACTAATGTTGGCAGTAATGGAGAGAAGTGCCGACGCAAATCCCGCGGAGCCTGCCTCTTAATTTCGTTATTGCCAAATACCCATCTTAATTCAGAATGTATTATCTTAATTTAATTCGTTAAGAAATAATAATTTTATTGGCATATTTATAGTGTATTGCATAAGCCTATTTAGAATGAGATGTTACAATGTTACAGATTACTTATTTCTTTGTTTCAACTTCCAAGTGGCGTGTAGATTATTAGTCATGAATAAATAATGTTAAAACCTGTGTACATTTCTCATTCTTGACAAAAGCTGTGTGTGTGCGCACATTTAAATAATGTCGGGCTGTAAACGGGTTCGGGCTTTTAAAAAGCTGTCAAGAAATGTACGTTCGGGTTCGGGCTGCATTCTGTCGGGCTCCGGACATTTCGGGCCTAACTTTTAAGGCCCGATTACAGCTCTAGTCTAAAGTCTAAAGTCAATGGCGCAATGTGTTTTATGTTATTTAAAGAGCGCATTAGTAAAATGCGCCTATACACGGGAGGACAACGCGGGTTTGCTTATCACAAGGTACATGAATGCGCAGCAGCACAAAAATGCTTTTAAATATGAAAGATTAAAGGATTGAATGTAAAACATTATTATTGAGTCTCTTGGACATAAATGAGGACTGATTATGAGACGTTAGAAGGCACAAAGAGCTGCTTCACCTGCAGCCTGGTAAGTAAATAAATGCTTTGCTTTGAACAAATGCGTCTGTTTTTAAATGTTTTTTTATGCTACCTCACGGATTTATTGTATATGATGACTCTGTACCTGTGGATATGGTGAGATGAGAAACATTTTTAAGTAATGCTTAAAAAAACTCTTTGCTAAAAAAAACGCTGTCCAAGTGCTGAAACGTGAGGAGAGCCGTTTGTAAATTCTTTATCTCCTGTTTGTTACAAATAAAGTATTTTTAGAGTACAAACCTTATCTTACATACTTGTAAATTATTTTTTTGATGATATTGGATAGCCATACATTTAAAGCAATTACAAGCCTGCTTTTTACTTCCATGACTAAAAGAAAACGGGTTTTAAAGGTTTTAATAAAAAAATAACAATTTCAATACAAGTGGAAAAACAACATAATTATTATAACATTAAAATGTTAATAATTAAATGTTAAAATAACATTAATCTTAAACTGGGGATCTTCTTCCTCCGCTTAGTTTTTCAGTTTACAAAGTCCGTCATCTAAATAGGGATTAGACATAGCGCCAGAGCAACTGGCTTTTAAAGGGGATGAGAGCTGTTACTCTCATTGGTTTACTGCACGTTACGCCCAAAATACTCCCATTACAATAGGACCTACCCTTTTCGACCATGCGCTCGGCGCAAAAACCATTTTTCCCGTCGTTAAATTAGCAAAAGTGGATTCGGACACGCCCATTTAGACGTTGCGCTGTGCGCTTTAGACAATGCGCTTAGATCGTTAAAATAGGGCCCAGTGTGTTTCAGGAAGAGAGAGAAATTTGGAGCTACAAAAATGTATTAACGTTAACGTTTTTAAGCAATGAAATAGGTGCTCTTTAAGGTTATAACAACATCTTGAAAACAATGTCCAAAATAGACATAAAAACAAATATTGCATTAATGCGTAGTGTATTCCGTAAGACAATCAGAACATCAGCTTTTGAATTTTGCTTTTGTGTTGCAATATAGACTAATAATGACTGGAGGATTATGATAAATGATATGGGCACAAAACATTAACAAATTCCATTTGGTGACAATAATAGCAGACAACAACAAGCATTGAAACATCAAAAAGTGCAAATATCACGTGGGCCTGTAGGCAGGCGGTTTGATAAATCATTGGCAAGTTTGGCGCAGTGGGAGGTGATGTGGTGTTTTGGAAACAAAAAGACACAGATACCTAATTTAGGATTTCTAATGACAGGATAGAAAAGGCTGTGGACTCTGTTGCCCGGCGACAGGAACCACAGCTATTTTTAAAGGAAAGAGTGAAGGAGGAACTAAGCCAGGATCAAGAGCACATGCAAAGAGCAACTAAACGATAGAAGTATGCTATAGTTCAGAGGAGGAGAGAGAGAGAGAGAGAGATGGAGAAGCAATTCATATCAAGAGGCTTATCACAGAAAACACAGCGGCGGGAAAACAAACGGTCAGCTGTATCATCATACATACAAAAACACATTCGTTCTGTGGTGTCCTACAGTGGTCAGCTTGTATTTTTGTGCAGCTTGAGCTTGGCTTATGGTTAAGGTTTATTTGAGTAAGATTTGCATTGACTATTTCAAGCTGTACTCTCAAACAACAAATCAGCATATGTGCAAACAGCAAAGGCAGAGTCAGCAAAAGCACAAATGCCTGTCTTTTCATTTGCATTTAAGGGATATTACATGTTAAAGAAAACTTAAGCTTAGTGGCGGCCGGGTCACTTCTTTTTTCGAGGGCGCTCGATGCGAAGTTCGTCACAACATGTATTTGGTTGAAAATATGTGTTCTGCGCTTTGAGAGATCCTGTCTGCATCACGTGTCATGCCAAAATAAGGGCCTGCTGCAGATGCGTCTAAAGGGTTTATGATAAAATAGACACTCGCGTTTGCCAGTCGCATAATCTTATGCGTAATCAAAGTTTACTGTTAAGGGAGTGTCTTGCGTATATTTTGTGAACGTGGGCATCTCTTTAATCCTAAACTGTTTTGACGCGTGTGCCGCAGGCACTTGTTTTGAAAAAACACGTGATGCACACAGGATCTCTTGACACGCAGAACACATATTTTGGAAAAGGGAACCACACACATGACACTCATGATGAGCTCTATCTCCAGCATCTGTGACCTTGTTTGGAAAATAAACATAACGTCACAATGTTATCTTGTAACAAAAATAACCACAGATGAATTGTATCTTACTTGTTGTATACTCTTTCTAATAGTAATACTTTTACAGTAGAACTCAGTAGGCAAAGGTACTGTTTAAATGCAGAAATGTAAAGTTTGTTGTTGTTGAAGCACATCCATGATTTCTACGAAATTGACTGTACACTTGCCCTATATACAAAAGTCTAGCTACAACTTATAAACGTTTCATCAGACGTACACGCATAGCCACAATTATGCGATTGGCTTGAAGTTAACTTTCAGTCTGTACAGTATGTGCTTATCGATCTGGGTAGGGGCTAAACTGACCTAAATTATTTCGATTGTTATCAGAAATAAACTTCACTAGAAGGACTCGGTTGTTACTGATTCTATGCAGAAGTCTACCGGATGTTAAGTTTGGTCCACAAAAGCCGTTTCTTTGTGTTGTTGCTGCTAAAACCACCGATTAAATTATTTTCATAGTTCAATAAAAGTTTTCAGAGTATTAAACAAAAAGTTTTGCAACAAATACTTCCTCTGAAGTATTTTTGACAAAATACTGATTACTACATCAATAATCAATATTGATTACCACACAAAATATTTTGACTTCTTTAAATACAGTTACTTAGTAAGTGAATTGGGGCCAATCCATGTAAATTAAAATACACACATTTTAAAAAGTAATGATACGATCTTCTGTACATGATTTAGTGTAAAGTGTAGTAATAAAGCCAATATTGCAATCATCATGGAAACAGAGTTGGCTATAAATGTACACCAATAAGCTTAGTAAGCAACTTTCATAATTCATACATTTAAAATCAACCCATATAATTTTAGATCTTTTGGCTATGCTTTTTAAGGCATTGTGTAAGGACATTAAAGGAAGGATATTGGTGTTAATCCAACCCTAATACAAATGCGTACAAATAGCACGCAGTATGAAAAGTCGTGCATTACATAAGCCAAATTCCAATTTTGCATACATTTAACACGGTGCATCTTTTCGTGTCATTTCATGTATTGTTTTCTCAATTTATTTCTGTTTTTTTTTAAACCATTTTCGCTTGGTTTTAGGGTTAAATTTTGGATTGGCTTTCCGATGTCATTTAATACATAGGTTTTTCCATGTTTTTGTCTATTTTTAAACTATAGTCGCCTTGTAGTTGGGGTTAGAATTGACAATGGTAAAAAAACTGAAAAAAAAAAATTCAAAACAATACATAAAACTAAATGAAAAGCGGCACCGTATTTAGTGAACGGGAAGAACTGGTGTATCATATGCACGAAAAATTGGAATTTGGTGTATGCATTGCACCACTTTTCACACTGCATGCTATTTGTGCGCATTTCATGAGAATGGGATGGTTAATCCACATGCCACAAATGCTGAAGATTAAGTTTAACTTTGAGTCTTTAAATTTCATTCCACCACTTTGCCATCTATGCTTTTCCATCACTGTCTCGTTATTGTCTTTACTAATTCTCTTCAGTCAAATTAACTTAGATGTAGGCATGGGCCGGTTACCGGCTTCAAGGTATACCGAGGCTTTAACAGTCAAGGTTTCAAAACCACAAAAATGTTCTGTGATACCGTCTCCAAGGTATGAGCTGTGTTTTTATAAAATTTTAAAATCATGTGATTGATTTGATGTTTACATTTAATATACATTACCAAAATATTAAATATTTTTTGAAAGCATGTTATAATTTAAAGGCTTTATTTTTACCTGGCATTTGAAAATAACACATTTAAGTGTTGCAATGGCAATATCGCAACACCGTGAAACCATGGTATTTGTTAGTAGTTTTTTTTGCTAAAGGTTATCATACCGCCAGAATCTTATACCGGAGATGACAACAAACTGAAAATATTTTCATATTCACTTTGGCTGCAACTTTCTCTCTCTTAAGCTCTCTTTGATCCTCTCTCACACACACACACACACACACACACACACACACACACACACACACACACACACACACACACACACACACACACACACACACGCACACAAACACACTGGAGTGTGTGCTGAATTAAACATGACAGTGACAGTGGCGCTTTGCAGTCTGAATTCTAATTACATTGACTCTATTGTAGACACCACAGCCATGTGACAGGCAGCCACTCACACATACACAATGCTCCATATGCTATTACACAATGGAGTGAAAACTGTAGGATACATCATTAAATAATCTGATCTTCAAAGTACATGACTGCAAAGTAAAAAACAGCTGATGAAAAGTAACCTTCCTGTAGGACAGTGTAAGGTTAGGAGAGGGGCAGCTGGGGGAGGGGTATTAGAGAGGAAGTGAGTTGAAGGAGTAAAGAAAGAGAGAGAGAAAGAAAGAGAGAGGTATAGTGCATGATGGAGAAGACGGTATTCTGACTAGTCAATAATTAAGCCTAGTGGACTTTCACACCCATAGCAAGACATACAAGGAAAAAGAAGGGTTTTTATTTGTCTCCTGCGGGTCTACAGGACACACATTAGAAATGTAGTTTTATATTTTTTTGAAAATTAAGATGTTTTTTTTTTAAACCACTACAATCTGTATAGCCTATATTAGACATGAAACTGAGACTAAAGTGAATGCACTAGACAGTGATGGCCCACAGGCATTAAACATATTAAAATGTTTAAATGCATGCAAATAGTAAGGAAATTAAATATTTCATAGAATAAACAATTTCAGTCCTAAAATATTAAAACTAAATTTATAATAATAAAACAATGAGTTTATTAGAAAAAACTAGATGTTGGAAATTAAATAGGACAAACAAAATGGAAATAAATACTACCTAAACATTTAAACATTCATACTTTATAAAAATGTCCATTAATAATATTGACCACAAATAGAGAAAAAATATTTTTATGTCATTAAATCTGGTTTCGATATAATAAACTGAAACAACCACACCCCACAGGCCTAAAGACAAACAGAGAGATGGAGAGTAAATGTGCAAATACAATTCTATAGTGTACTGATGGACATCATACACTAACGTTATCTGTAAAGCTCCCACACGCTTACTAAAGCTGAGCCATGACAAACTAACAATCAGCAAACTAACCATTACTATGGACCACACCCTCTCCAAAGCCTTTACCATGAGCAACAGAGCAGAGGCATAAAAACAAATAATGAAACCATGACGAAGGTTCTCTAGTCACAGCCTTAGGAGTCACACCCACAGTCTGTTGGCTAAACGTCTAAATGAACCAAGGTATTTTGGTTTGAAATCATCTTCATCACTTCATCCCTTCTAGAAGCTAGCCAAATTCAGAAGATGTAATCGTGGATATGCCTATTTGTGCCAAAAGCCATAACTTATTTTATTATAAAAATAAATCCAGAATGTTTAGATGTGTCCTTATTTAAAACACCTGATTTAACTCATTCACTTGTTTGTTATCCATTCTGGAAGTAGGCTAATGAGCTAAATCAGGTGTTTTAAATAAGGAGACATCTAAAACTTCTTGGGAGGGGGTACTCGAAGACCAGAAATGGGAAGCACTGATCAATACCATAATAGCTGACAAAGTAACTTTAGTCTTAAATTCAGCAAATATCATCTTTTCCATGAAAACATGAGACCCTGCTACGCTGCAAACCACGGGGCTATTGAATGCTTTATTCTGATTGGTTGAGAAATGTTCCCAAGGTATGCATTATTTTCGATGAATGCACACCTGACCTATCAAATGTCTTAACATAACCACAAGAACAATGTCTGTGGTGGTAATCATTGTATAAGTAAAATAATTGACTCAAATCCATTTAATAATTTGAAAATAATGCACAGCCGCTGTGTAATGGCACTTCTCTTAGCGCCGCATTACTACCTTGGGTGTGCATTATTTTTCGAATAGTTTAATGGCCAGTTGTCAAATATACCTTACATATAACTGAAGTAGAGGCCTGCAATCCTGCGACTCTAACACAGGATCAACCAGATATCTTGTGGCACAGATATCTATTTTTCGAAAACAAGATCGGTCAGTAACTGGAGTTTATATGGCAGTAGAGGGGGTTCTAAAAATACCAAGACTGTCCACTATCCATACATACACAGCATATGTTGACAGTAAAATATTTTTTTAAATGTTGTATGTTAAGACAAATAGAATTATTGTATACCCCTGTATATTATCTTCCATTTATCTCTTTCTCTGGGGAATAAATAAATGTAACATTCTTTGAACTACTTTTAAAGTAAGTGCAGATAAAAAATCATTAAAGCCCACAGAGTGAAAAAAGCGGGAGTGGCCGAAACCTGGTGGAAACAAGATTAAAAAAGTTGTCCAGTGCAGATCTGTACGCTCGAGATCACTTTATTGGTTAGGCGTCCACCCTCAACAACTAAATCTAACCGTCAGGTGGTGGATTGTGTGAGTTTCACTGCCTTCATTCTTATTGGTGGTCATTGCATCTAGTCACAATTATTTTGCATACAATGAAGTTCTGACTTAAGTTTGTTGCATTGACATGCCCTCACTGTATCACCAATGCTTTTTGCCTTCGTCACTGCAAATACCTATTGTGAACACTTCTTTATTGTGGTTAGAGCAAATTAGGCACAGACTTCTGTAGAGCTTTTTATACATTACATTCCTGTACTTTCACTATGGGTGTAACCTCAAGGGTAAAAATTAAAACACAGACAATGTTATTGTCTATGCAGCTTGGTTAGACACTGGTGAACCCAAACCCCAGAGCAACCACTCACCAGATAACACAAATGCTCTGGAGACCCAAAGAGACAAGGCAAGCCTCAGGCTGGCTTTGTTTACTGTTTAACACAAATATTGAATATACACTTATACAAATATTAAAATATAATTATAATATAAATTATATGTGCCTTGTTGAGGAGAGGAATGTATTGGCATACCCTGGCATATGGACAGACTGAATCTATCTATGTACCAAAATACAGAGGCCTGTAAGCTTTTATTAGCACTAGCACGACAGCAACTTTGTCAATGACCACTCAGAACACCTTAGCAACCACACAACAATGCCCTGGCAACCACCTTACCACACCATGGCTGTGTCCGAAAACGCCTACTTCCATACTATATAGTAGTCGAGAAGAAGTAGGTGAGGCGAGTAGTTCGAATTCATATTACAAAAACAGTACCTGGATGACCTAATACTTCCAGCAACATTATTAAGAATATTGCCGAAGTTATTTGATGGACCCTTTACTATCCTGTGAGCCCCCGGGAGAGGAGTTATTCAATAAAGAAGAAGGAGATGTGTTGTTTGATTTAAAAATGTCCAAAAACGGTAATGCGGCTCTATTCAAATGCAAATACTGAACAGCTGTCCCTTGTGGTTAAATTGCATTTCTCTAATGTCGTTCCAGTTAACAACTACATTTTTTCATTGATTGCAATATTTTTTTTAGAAACCAACCACCATGAAACAAGGAGAACAATAGAGATCCTTAAGAACACATGGACATACTGTCCACATTCTAATGCCCTTGGTTTTGCCACAATTATTGTTTCCCTCTTTAAGCTCCAAACCAGAAAGAGCTTCAATCAAACTTTTAAAACCCAACAAAACAAAAGGTGTGGCACGGGCCAATCCTCATTCACATACATGTTAGGCCGATACGCACAACTGAGAGCGGGAACAATAGCAACATATAACAACTTAATCTGAGCCAGATTGGGTAAAGTCTTCAGAGAGGTGAATGGCTAAAAGAGATCTACAGTGAGGTTCACAACTTCCTGACGTTGACCATCAACTTGGACTGATTCCCTTAGCATTCAGTTCAAATTCTTTGACCGAAACTACACAAAAGACTACTGACTTCCTGCATTATAACGTCTGAGTGCACAAGAATACGTAATTTCACAATGAGGGTATTCACAAAAAATTGTTATTTTCTGTGGAGCTCGCCTGTGCAATTTAACTGCATTGCTAGTGTTTTCCGGGTGCTATCTTAAAGGGATAGTTCAATGGAAAATGAAAATTCTATCATCATTTCCTTACCCTCAAGTTTTCCAAACCGTTAGAAATTCCCTGTAGAAATATATATTTTAAAAATGTTACTAACCAAAATGATCTGGGGCCCCATTAACTTCCACATTCTTATTTTTTCCTACTATGAAAGTCAATGGTGCCCCAGATCTGCTTGGTCATAAACATTGTTTAAAATGTCTTCATTTATATTCAGCAGAACAAAGAACATTATACAAAAAAAGTAAATTAATTTTCATTTTTCAATTAACTATCCCTTTAATGTTTACCCAGTTTAAAAAGAGTCCAACCTTAACTCTCTATAATAATATAGTCTGTACTATATTCTATGGATTTGGTCTGTTCTTCAATATAAATCTATGATATTGTTTACTTATTTTATCATATTATTCATGTCTATAGCAGAAATGCTGCAGCAGGAGTAAGAATTCATATTGTGTCATCTATGGATTTAAATGCCTGTTAAATTTTTTTTTTCTTACGTGGAACATAAAAAAGATCATTTCAAATTTAGTCCAAAGAACATGACCAGCGAGTCGCATACTTTTGCTGACACATTTGGTTGCTGTACCAAGCGTTACAATCACTCAGTACTGAATCCATCCAAACGAATATTCGTTAAACTGTCTGATTTTTTGCTACACAAACATCAGAAAGTTTGTTTGATAGTGAAACTTGCATGCTTTTACTGTTGCCTCTGAGTCCTGCTTTGATATTCTTCATGAATGGCAGCAGATTATATAACAAGTCAAACAAACCTCAAGTATTTCTTTAGTTTCAATAAAATATGTTAAAGAATATACCTTATATTTCAAAGAGTTGGTTTACATTTCATTTAGATCTTACCATTAAACCTAAGAGACCTTTATTTAGATTGAACTCAGAACAGAACACATGACTCTCATTTTCCATCGTAAATCACCTGACCTCCTCTGTCAGGTTCTTTACTGCTTTTTAGGTTAGGTTATGAATTAAAGTTGTAGTAAGAGCATATGCTGCGGGCAAGGTCTATGTGTTAAAAACCTCATATTATTATATAATGCACTGGCCTCAAAAACCAATTTGGACACTTGACAATGTCAGTGCATCAGATAATAAAACATAATCTGCAAACAAATGATTCTATACCTTTTCTTAAATCAAACGTCACTTTTCATGGCAATATTTGACCCTTTTAGGGCATGTTTGTTATCAGTTCACACAGGTGTCATTCACTTAGGTGTAGACCACCCATAAACAAATTTTACTAAATTTGACAACCAAATATTTATCTGAATTTTAAACAGAATGTCCACCTAAAACCTAACAAAGTCAGTCTGGCTCAAGTGTTTACATTTTTGGGCCCCTGTAGCAGTCACACTCTCCTAAAAGTTGTTGACTTTAAATGTTATTGGCTGATGGAGTAACATCTTACTGTAATCATCCAATCTGTATGGCATGTATGACTACTGCTACCAAGATTGAAATACTCAGGTTTCATGTCACCCTCTAACACAATAACCCTCTAACCAATAAAGTATAGTATAATAATAAAATCTGTTTGATGAACTGTTTTACTACCATACTGGTGGTGGCACAACAGTACCTTTGAACAGCTCTATGACTGAATAAAGGTCTTATAGCCCTATATAACATCGGGTAAAGCAAGTCAGTTAAGTAAAATCAAATCTTCAGCTTCTATTTACTCAACAAGTTTTATCAAATGTTACACTAAATACTGTATACTTACCTTTTTTCCTGTTGAACCTGTCTTTGAGAGGCAGGATCGCCCAAGTGAGAGGTAGCCCCCGATGACCTCTATCTCCTCTGCAGCAGGATAGCGTTTTTTAAGCTGGGTGCCCAGCTGTGAGAAGGGGGCATCTGAGGCAGGTGGTGTGCCCACAGAGTCACTGGCAGGCTCCTGGGTATCGGGAGTGGAGGGCTGGGCATCTGGCCTTCGTTTTGGTACGACTGTAAACGTATTCCCTTTGCGCCTCTGCACCGCAGGGCTTGGTGGGGGCGGTGTTGGCTCAACAACTATGTCATCGATGTTAGTGACAGGCAGTTTATCAGCCAGCGATTCCTCTTTAGATGGGACCGATTTAACAGGTGATCCGGCTGAAGGGGGATAAGCTGGAACAGGTGAATGGGGGGTGGCAGACGGGGTGTGTTGTGAATGCTCTGTTTTGGCTTCTACATTTACCGTCTCTATGAGTTTTGGTGCAGAGTGTGTGACAGAACCGGGCAAAACAGGAGTTGGCACTGCGGGGTCTGAAACTGCCACGCCCACCAGGGGCCTTGGGGATGGGGGTGAAAGGACAGGGCTGGAGGGCGCTGTGTTTCCAGGGGATGAGATGGCAGCACGACCCTTGGGAATGACGGTAAAAGAATTACGAGACTGAAGACGCAGGTTGGCAAGCGCACGGGCCTGAATGTCACCAGCTGGAAGAAGAGAAAGATCTGGGCGAGGGGAGGGTCGTATTTCAAAGCTGGGCGATAAAGGGGGTGAAGTGGGGCTGGGAGTACAGTCGGCACGGGCACGGTGGCTCTGTGTAGAGCATGGCACCTTGGCTTTGGATGCTCCATCTGTGTTGTCCCAGTCCCTTTCTCTAACAAGCTTGGACGGAGATCTCTCACCATCTTCCTTGGGATGAGCAGTTGCACTCTGGCCCCCACTTCCCTCGTAACGTCTACGGGTGGAAGACACTAACAGAGGGGATCCCAAAGCAGGCGTGCTGCTCCCCGAGTCACTAGGAGAGTCGTAATGGTTGCTTATGGAAGACTGTTGGTTGTTCTGGAAGACTTTCCGAAGAGGCGATCCAGGTTGCTGGATGACTTTTGGCACCACATCTGGCTGGGGTTTGGATCTGGAGCTTGGACGGACAGGACTAGAATCAAAGTCTAGGAGGTTTTCTGTGCTGCGTGACTTGGGTTGAAACCTCCCGTAATTCCTGTCAAATTTCTGTAGCATGCGACTGACCCTACCTTGACACTCCATAGGGGTCGCATCCGGGCGCCCGAGTGTACTGAGGTTTTCCTCGCTTTTACTCAAACCGGTATCGTAAACTACCACTTCCTTCGCGCGTATCTCGGTAACCGGACTACCTCTCCGGTCTAACAGGTCATTGAGAGAGCTATATCCGCTTAACGTGCCATTCTCCTGCACCTTTGATGCGTGCTTCAAACCACATCCATCCGTAAAGTAATCCGGGTCAGATTCAATAATGATGATATTATCCGCGCGTATAGTCCGTATTCCAGGGACGCTACCGTATAACTCCAAGATGTGTTGAACGGGACGGGTGGCGTTGTCTTGGTTCTGACGCTTTTTGCGCTCTTTCTCTAATTTAATAAACGGGTTCTCCTGCAGCGGACCCAAGCTCTCTTGCAGCACCATGCTCTCATGCGCTCCGTTGTCTCTTACCGTTCTCTCCTCCGTGTCACTCGAGTCCGTGGACTGCCAGTGGTCTTTTGTTTTCACCGGTGACAGATCCGGGCTTCTAGTCGTGGGCTTGCCAGCAAAATGCTGACTGGCGGGAGTAATGGTATAGTTCCGACTGGAATGTGCGCTGGTAACATCATCCTTGCTTTTGCTTCCCGTTACTTCGCCGTTAAGTCGAGATGCGACCGATTCGGCACCTGCCCCGCCGCCCTTTGCCTTCCTCCGCTCCAGGATCTCGCGTTTCCAGGCCGGCATCCTCGGGCTCTCCTGCCCAGGTTCTTGGCAAAGGACGCGAAGATCCCCGCCCGACATAATGAAAGAATGCGTGGGGATGCGTTTAAAAGCAAATAATCTCTCGCCGTGCCCGCAACGTCTCTTCTTACTCGTTCGCGTACATCATTGCAGCCGCGACAACGTATCCTGCATGATGATGATGATGCCCGTCTACAGACAGCGACCCCGCCCTCCGCGTGTGACGTCACTCTTCCGCTTCAAAGAGGACGCCTCATTTGGTCATTTTGACTTTGTTTTAACATATGACCGCGCCTGCCCACAGAGAATGTTAATGTGAGCCCTGTCAGTCAAATACAGCACGCCCTGCCCTTTCAGTATTCGTCCCAGCATTTGGATTATGTTATCATTAAGCTCCTTGGAACAACCTACCTGGAAATTACATTACTGTAAAAAACACGTGTGAAACACTCTGCAAAGTGAAGATGTGTTTTTTTTTACATCCTAATAATAGATTTTATTTATTAGTTATTAAAACAAATATCAGTATTTGCTGAGAGCTTTGCTTTTTAAACAGTTTATGTCCTTGGTACACTTACAGACAGGCTTTTTGTAGGTTTTCCAAGCTAAATTTTTTTTTCCATCTTTGCTATACTGGAAGGTAAATGCAGAAAGGTCCTGGTTTGATCCCAGGGAACACAGATACTGGAATAGATTGAATGTACTGTAAGTGCTTTGGATTAAACCAATTATTAAGTAAAATTATTATTATTATTATTAAGTAAATTTATTGATTTTTTTCAGTCCCTTCATGTAATTCAAAACTGGCTCAATAATAGTGTGACTCCTTGTGTATACAAAAATCTAATTAATTTTTTCAGGTAGGCTGCAAATAATGTTTTGGAATGTATAAATTAATATTCCATAATGACACATTAAAACAAAATATATAAATAAATATATCTTAAATATATAAATCCTATTTTTTTGCAGTGTGCCTACGATTTTTTACAGTCTTGCATGTATATTCTACTAGTATAAAAACAGGCTACATTAATTTATGTTTGTGATGACAGGTGAAGTATTGTCACTCTCATAATCCAGTTTTATGATTAAATGAAAGGCACATGCATATTGATTATACATGTACAGGAAAACCATATAGTGTAGTTTATTTATAGACTTTATGGCTGTATTTTGCACCTAGACATGCAGTTGATTCAGATAACATCAACAGAAGGGGAGAGGTTACAGGAAAATGCAGTAACTTAAGATATGGGCGTGCAACCTTTCTAGTACAATAGTTGCCATTTACAGCCACAATGGATGTTCAGGACATTCAGTAAAGCAACTTTTGATTACAAAAATGTCTAAACATATCTTCAAGGCAATTGCTTTGTGCTATTACAAAAAGTACAAGGTCCAAGACCATGAAAAATATGCCATCCTAATTACTATTAAAAAAAAAAATACCGTGTTGGACATTACAAGCAATATACCTCAATTCTCCTCTATATTTGGAGATTTTGTAATTGCTCAAATTGAACAGAGATGTTTGTTTGGTTTGCTGAGTGTTAGTGCAGTAGTGCCACCTATCGGTTATCATACAAACAGCAATTAGGACTTTAAAGGGATAGTTCGCCCAGAAATTAAAATTTTGTCATCATTTACTCACCCTCCTGTTGTTATAAACCTGTATACATTTCTTTGTTCCGATGAACACAAAGGAAGATATTTTGAGAAATGTTTGTAACCAAACCGTTTGTGGACCCCATTTACTTCCATGGTATTCTTTTTTCCTACCATGGAAGTGAATGGGGTCCACAAACTGTTTGGTTCCAAACATTTTTCAAAATATCTTGCTTTGTGTTCATCAGAACAAAGAAATGTATGTTTGTAACAACATGATAGTGAGTAAATGATGACAGAATTTTCATTTTTGGGTGACCTTTTAAACCATTCTGAAATTTAACCTCTTCTGTTCGCTTTCAAAAATTAAAGCAAGAAAACAAATGAATTTTTGAATGTTAATGGTTTATTTACAATTATACAAACAACAATAAAAGGTAATCAACACAGATAAATCAACATCAAATCTCTCAATGCACTTTAGACAATAATAATAACAAATCAAAAATTGCACATTACTTTAAAGCATTTAATATGATGCAGTGTTGCCATGTTTACATGTTTGAGCCAGAAATTTATTTGATTACATAAAAATGGTGTCACAATGATTCGCTGCTCCTGGTTTTAATGTCTGGCATGGGGACAGACAGTTTGTCCTTTCAATTAACACGACAAGCACGAATCATTAGCAATTGTAGGAGAATGAACAGCGGAGAGACGATAAGACCGAACCACAAGTCTCGTGCCTGGTCCTGTTCAGCCAGTTTCTGGCACAGCAGCACCTCACAAACCAGCTTGAGACTGAGAACGGTCAGGACCCACAGCAAACGTAGCACTGCCAGGCGCTTCTCTCCTTCTTGGTAGAGGCGGATAGATACGATGGCCGTGAAGTAGGTGCTGAGGCCATCAGCGGCAAACAAGGGTGAAAAGACCAGCCACCAGCTCATCTCCAAAGTCTTCTTGTCTACATCCATGTGCAGTGCCACCAACACGCTGAACACCAGCAGCGCACCCAGGTGGAGGAACAGCTCGAACGTGGCAAAGCCTAGCCATTGCACCAGCTCTCGCAGAGAAAACAGCATTGTTACTGACACGGCTGCGGTTTTTATGTAGTGGGTCTAATGACAAACTAGCACTTGAGACCGATAGTTAAGAGAAGCATTAAAATGCGTTAATAGAAATAAATTCTATGAAAAATCTTCCTTTGAAAAGTGTGCCAGTACTTTGGCAACATTATGCGCCCTTTGAGATGGACCAGGTCCACCTACTGATTTCCGAGGCATTTGGGAATTTAGATAACATCAGTGAGTCAAAACCTGGAAGACAAAGAAACAAAATTCATTAGCAAGAGATAACTCAATCAAAGTGGTCTTCTCCGACCACGACTTCAGTCGTATTGCAGATATCAAAACGGTCTTAATTAACTATTCTTACAATTAAAGATCTACATTATTTATATTATAATCTATGATACAAGCATGCATAATAACATTTGTTAGACATTTAACATCCCACGTTTTGCGAAAATGAAATCATTAGTAATAAACAAGCGAGCTGTCAGTTAGCATAAGATGACGAGGAATTAATATGCCAGTTTACATAAATAAAACCTTTTACCTCACAGTTATCGGTTCCAATGATGATTGTAGGCAAACATATAATAGTAAGCTACATTTTTAAATGGACATTAATGAATAGATAGGCTGACAGCAACGGATGTTGCAGCTGTGATAAACATCAGCTAGCTGAGATGAGCTATTTACCTTCCGACGGAGGTCCGAAAATATCGCGAGAACTCCATAACCTACGAACGCCTCTACGGAGGCCGAGAAGTTGAATGAATTGTAAAATTATAAAACAAGATGCGGGATAGCATAACAAACTCCTGCTTTAAATGGGCGGCGCTTAGATCCACCGTCTGAAGTAACTTAGTAAGAATGGACCAATAAAAGCTTTTTGTATATACTAAAAAATGCCTTTTTAAGGCACTTCAAAATGCATGGGTTGAATTGAATGTGTATCTAAGATAATATTATTTGTAGCGTTTTAGACATTCAAATATTTCTGTTAAGACCTACTGACCTTCAAATGCAGTTTGAAGCGTAGTTATTTGAGCCATCATGCGCCCCCTATAGGAAAAAAGTGTTGTTCTGATATGAATATTTGTTTTCTTTGCCACCTTTTACACCCAATGAATGAATCGCACATGCAAAGAGTTATCATCTCTTCAGTTAGCCTGATCTCTCTGGGTCATTTATTTTACAGCCCCCGATCCGCAGTGACGAACAGCGAAGTAAGTTTTTCACTGTTTTATCTCTGCCTTTTATGAAAGGCTTGGATTATTATGTGGACTGCATGGTATTGTTATTTAGATTTACACTTTGTAGTTTATGTTGCTTGCTAAGAACGATGAGTAATAGTTTAGAGAAATGTACCTGTCAAAATATCACCACTTTTAAAGTTATACTTGCACAATTGAAACTGAGAGCAGTGCGACGAACTTATGCTTTGCGACTTTGAATGACGTATGACTCTGTTATGTGTTGGTTTATAATGATTGTCATTAAAACCACATTTTAGAAGAAAGTAGTCATGAATTGTATTACGGTGCCGAATCAGTAAGTAACAACGCGAGTAAAAAGTGTTTCAAGTCAAAAGTTTTTTGTTTTTGTTCATTACAATAAGTTCCCCTTTGTATAATACTGTGGCTTACACAGTTCATTGTAATATAATGTTATGACTTAGTAGTAATACCATGATACTCAATGATTAACTGTTACTACATTTGTCAGTGTCCAAACACCATGGTGGTACCATTGTTCAGTTTTTGTGAGTGTGAATATGTGATATCTGTAGGGGTCTTGTGTGCAAGGAGGACATTTCTGCATGCCTGCTTATACTGTATGCCAGGAATGTGTTTGAATCTTTAAGCTGCTCATTCATTCATTCATTCAATTATTCATTCCAGGCTTATTTTATAATCCTAAATATTTGTGATGATTCCGCAGTCATTGTTAAATTGGTGTCTGTATATATAATTAAAACAAATTAAAATGAATTTAGACTACTGTATGATTTTTAAGACCGAATGTGTTATTAAGTGTCTGTCTTTCATTTGAATCTATAGGACAATGACACAGCCAGCGGACTCTATTCTACACAGCAGTTACTTCCATCCAACTCTCCGATACTGGCAGACCTGTTCTTCAGACCTCAGACCGGATAACCTGATTTATCCCATTTTCATTACGTAATGTATTCCAACTACAGTATGCTTGTTGATTGGTATAAAGATGCAGGAATAAAGTTGTTATAGCACTGGTTCCTATTTGATTTGTTTGAAACACAACAGTAAATCAATGAATAACAGCTTGATAAATAAACTGTGTTTTAAACTGTGTTTACTGTCTTCAACAGCGACAGTCCAGATGCAGTTGAACCAATTGCAAGTCTACCTGGCCAGGCAAGGTATGTGCTTTACTTGAACAAATACATTTTCTCAACTACAAATAATGGAAATTTTTGAGTTGGCAAAGATGGCAGAAATTCTAATGGTGTATAAGGGGAGTAAATCATTTGCAAGAAACCAAACTCATCTTGTAACAGATTTAAAACATAATACTTTGATGATCAAGCCTAAGTGTTTGCAAACATTGGTCTTTCCTTCAAAAACAGCTGTGACTGTACCGCTGCGGGTGAGCTATTGACTGATTCAGAGGTTAAGGGTGGCCGTTTTAGGTTGATATAATTGTAGTCCGCACTTAAAAATAAGTTTTAAGTTGTATAAAAGCCTCTCTGAGTCAAACTTAGTCTTAAGACTTTTCTTAAGAGCATTTCTGAGAATGTTTACATGCATACATACACCCCCAGATGTTAGTTTGTAGTTTTTGTCAGCTTTATATTTTCCTATAAACAATCTTAAAATAACTTGGACAGCAGCATTTAATAGAAGCCACATACTTTATTTAACATCAACAGAATGTACCCAATAAATATATTTTAAAACAAAAGTAAATCGTCAATTTAATTTAATTTGCATTTCATATCTAGATGAGGTTGGAGGTTTTAGATAAGACTCTGGCAGGGTGGAGCTGGGTGCTCACAAACCACAATGATAAGCCAAGTATCTGTTTTGTCACAGGGTGGATAAGTCTCCTGACAGAAAAATGTTGCAGTAGTAGTAAAGTCAAGTCTACAAACATCCTTTTTTTAAATATATGAAAAAGTGATCATTTTCCAGTCATACTGTAAGCATTTAATAATAGTAATAATAATGAGTAATTGGCAATAATTTCAATTAGTAAAATAAATAATTGTTAATATTACGTGACTTTTAATCATTACAATAATAGTTCATACAAAAATTTAAATGTTGTCATTATTTACTCAGCTTCAAGTTGTTACTAACCTGTATAAAGTTCATTGTTCTGCTGAACACAAAGAAGTTATTTTGAGCACCATTGACTTTCGTTGTATTTTTTTTCCTACTATGGAAGTCAAATGTGTTACCAATCACAATGTGCACAGAAAAAATTTACATACCCTTGTCAGTGTGCCTGCAAGTATATAAGTATACAAAATGTCGTCATATAATGGTACGCTATTTCAAACATAGCTAGCGTATCAAACAAAGGATGTACAAACAAAAAAGATTGTGAATGTATCTTATGTAATGACATGTTTATTCTTCTGATCACAGGTATGGTGTTAATAAGCTAGAAGGCTTAATTCGCCCCCTTGTGGAAAAAGGCCTGAAGTGTGTGCTGATTTTTGGAGTTCCTGCTAAAATTGAAAAGGTGGGGAGTAAAATGGTTTCTGTCAGACTCAAAATTTCGAGTTTTTTTAAATGATGACTTATTGTCTTCTCTTTTTCTTTTCCAAGGACGAGAGAGGATCAGGTGCAGACACAGACGACACTCCAGCAGTGCTGGCTGTGAAGAAACTGAGGAGCACATTCCCCAATCTAGTGCTGGCATGTGATGTCTGCCTTTGTCCCTATACATCTCATGGCCACTGTGGTTAGTTTCACAGATCTGGGGCTTATTGTCACTATTACTTGCTCTTATATGCTTATTTGCTTAACATGTCCTGCACCATTTTAATTTCGTTTGGATAAGAACTCAAGCTTTGTATATATAGAGACTTGAAACTCTGCCTTAAAAGAAATACAGTTATATAATGTGATTTGTTAACACCTCAAGGAATTCTGCATGAAGATGGAACATTGGATAATGCCGCAAGCTGTATGAGGTTGGCAGAGGTAGCATTGGCCTATGCTCGAGCAGGTTAGTCAGTAAAGAGTATTTACAATTACTTAATTACACACTTGTTGAACAGTAACGGGTCTACAGTAGCTGTCCATATCACAACATTTATTTGTTTCCTCCAGGCTGCCACATCATTGCCCCTTCAGACATGATGGATGGACGTATTGCATCCATTAAGCAAGCGCTCATATCCAATGATCTTGGAAACAAGGTTGACGCAACAGAAAAAAATGACAAATGATTATATAATACAGGGGTGGGGAACCCTGGTCCCGGAGGGCCACTGTCCTGCAGAGTTTAGTTCCAACCCTAATTAAACACACCTGAAAAATCTAGTCTAATATAATTGGAAATTAAATTCAGGTGTGTTTGGTTAGGGTTGGAACTAAACTCTGCAGGACAGTGGCCCTCCAGGACCCAGGGTTCCCCACTCCTGATATAGTATGACAAAATACAGAAACAGTTGTCTTAAAATCTCTCTTACTAGGTGTCAGTGTTGAGCTACAGTGCTAAATTTGCCTCGTGCTACTATGGGCCATTCAGGTAGTGTACAATTATTTTGGATCATTTGCCACAGTAGTTGTAGTATTCTTGAAATACCACCAAGATTTTATTCTTCAAAATCTGAAGTAGGGCTGGGCCATCTATCGCATGGGATTGTCATGCGCATTTCGTCAGACAAACAGGTTCCTTGATTAGTAGTAAATCAGATGAAGCGGCACAGAGTCGTAGTTTACTGAGAAGCTGGGCAATATCACATTCATTATCGCAGGCGATACATTCATGAAAACAAATGCGATACTGCCTAGCTTTTCGGTGAACTACAGCTCTGTGAATGCCACTTCATCTGAAAGCATGTGATGGCGATTTTCTACTAATCTAAGGAACTAAGGAACCGGCTTTACTGAGTAGATGCACATGACTATCCCATGCGATATATCGCCCAGCCTAATCTGAAGTAGTCAACATATTTTCCTTCACTTTACATTTGAAAGGGATGCTGCCCAGTCTAAACCAGCTTTTGGAGACAGACGATGCTATCAGCTGCCTCCTGGTGCAAGAGGACTAGCACTGAGGGCCTGCGTAAGAATTTTTTTTTTTACGATGCAATTATCATTCATATTTTTTGTCGGTTGTTCCCCCCACCTCTGCAAGACCATTTATTTGGTTAGTCAAGTGTTGTACTTGATTTGTGTTATTTTTGTAGTAGAGTACTTTCTCCTATCACAGATGAATTTGCAAGAGACAATTCTAGGTAAACTATGGCTGCATCCAAAAACTCTAAATTGCTGCTTTCTGAGGCAGCATTCCAAGGCAGGAAGGCATCAAGGCATGTCCGAATCCAATGTTAGGTTTACTTCCTGACTCCTGAGATACCTCCGTCGTCCTGTTCCACAATTCTATGCGTGTGTGCGCATGGGGAATGTGATTGGTCGAGGTTGAAAAAATTTAATGGCAGCCAACAAAGTGACTGGAGCACAAATTTTGTGTAAATAAATGTATATTTTCACTTTTTACACCTTTTAATTGCATCTCTAGCGAGAAACTAGTATTATTGTAGTTTTCAAATATGTGATTAGTTATCACAAAGGCGCTCTCTGTTTGGTACTATTAAACTATTGCTCTGTTTGTCTTAGCATCCTGGTACCAGCTTGACACAGCAACAATTGGCTAAACCTGCAGTGAGATTGTCTGTCCATGCTTTTGTAGGACCCTCCATTATTTTTGCATACACTCTGTGACCACTCATTTGTACTTTTTTTGCTCCAAAGTTTTCTATGTCAGGTTTGGTGACGTGTGTGTACCTGGTAATTATCACGTTGTGGGGACCAATTGTTCCCACAAAGATAGGAATACCAGTATTTTTGCGATCTTGTGGGGACATTTTGAGGTACACATGAGGAAACAAGCTTATAAATCAAACAGAATGATGTTTCATGAAAATGTGAAGTCAAAATGTTTTCTTTGATGGTTGGGGTTAGGGTTTGGGGAAGGGAATAGAATATATAGTTTGGACAGTATAAAAATGATTTACGTCTATGGAATGTCCCCACAAAACATGGAAACTAGAATGTGTGTATATGTATATGTAATGTTTTTGACTGTTGTCCAGCTGGGATTTAGTAGCAAGTTGTTGTATTTGAAGTTCATTGTAGGTGTTGCGAAAAAGTACAGGGTGAATTGGGCTCTGTGATTTAAAATATTATTTGAAAATATTTTTTTATTATTTTACTTGTAGGATCGTGACGTAAAAGAGGGTGCTGATATGCTTATGGTGAAGCCTGGATTACCATACCTTGATATAGTGAGGGAGGTAAAAAATAAGGTTAGTAATATTTGAACTTTATACTGAATTTCCAAAAGCATTTTTAAATTATGTTTCAGTTTTAAAATCTTTTACAAAAATCTTAATCTTTGAGGATATTATAAATATTTAAGCACATTTAATCTCTGGGTATTATTTTTTATACTTATTTTAATACAATGTGTATACAAATATAATTTTTGTCAAAACATGTTTATTATTATGTTATCGTGTTTAAATTGTGTTTTATTGTGCTACCTAGCTGTATTTTTCCCAGTTTTAAAGGCATAAATAAAAAACAACAACTGCAGTTTAATTGATATTAATTGGAATGCACACAAAAAAATCTCATTTTGGAACCAAACTCTTCATATAGTTTTGTATATGTTTTTCTTACGTGCATTGTTTTTAAAGATATACAAAATGTCACAGGCCACAAATAAATCATGAGTTGTGGGTTTAGTGCATTTCCAAGCTCATTCACTTACAATGTATAAAAATAGAAACATTATTTATTGTCCCTAATAGGAACATTTAAAATGGATCATGTTAAAGCATGCTAAAGTGCAGATTTTCCAAAGTGACCGAAGTTTCTGCTAGTCTTCATAAATTGCATTCCTTTCTCTCTCATCAGCACCCCACTCATCCGCTGGCAGTGTATAATGTGTCCGGTGAGTTTGCCATGTTGTGGCACGGAGCTCAAGCTGGAGCTTTTGACCTGCGCACTGCAGTAATGGAGGCTATGACTGCTTTCCGCCGGGCAGGTGAGAAAGAGCCCACGTTGAGTCTAGGTTTTCAGAAACACTTTTTTGCTCTGATTGAATTGGTGTCCTTAACTGCTGGCTTTCTCTTAATGCATAAAAAGTGAGTGATATACAGAGGATGTTGAATGTCCTCTTCCATATTTGACATTAGACTTTATTTCTTTCAGGTGCTGATATCATTATTACCTACTACGCCCCACAACTGCTCACATGGTTAACAGAGTAATAGTTGTTTCACCTGTGTCAGTGAACTTGGATAAAAACGCATCTCCTGTCTTTCACAGACTTGAAACGACACTGATAAGCAGATAATATTATATCAATTACAATTTTACAACTGAATCTGATCCATGTATCCAGTCACAATTCAATTTTTTTGTTCTTCTCATAGCACAATTGTTAAAAGGTAAAAGTTTCATTTATTTAGTCATTTGTTTTATGTATACCACTGTCATTTTTTTCTCATCAGCAGAAACATTGGATGTCTTATTGTTATCTCTATTAAGGTTCACAATGCTAGTAAATCTACACAATGTTAATCTGTATATAAAAAAAATGAGAATAAAGTTAGAGCCATGTTTAAACAGAATTTTTTATTATATGGATAACATGAGAACAGTGTTTGTATATCTCATATCAACAACTCTGCTTCGTGCGTGGTAGCAGGATTTTATGATCTGAGCTGGTTATCAGAAATGTCTGTCCCTTTCATAGAGTTTACAGACATTTCTTCATTATTGTCAATCATAATTTACTTGTTGATGGAGTTATTATTAGTGCTGAGTGTATATTCCTAACTAAGATGCTGTTTAAGTGAGCACCACATTGCCTGAGAAGGGCTAAACTGGTGATGATGATGCCCCATTAACTGACCAAACTGCATGGTGTCCTGTAAAAAATGAAATGGATAAATTTAGATAGTTTTAAAGTGCCTTGCGTCATCTGAAGCCGACTTAAAGGGATAGTTGACCAAAAAAATTTAATTCTGTCATCATTTACTCGCCTTCAAATTGTTCCAAGCCTATTTATTTTTTTGTTCTTCTGAATACAAAGGAAGAATGTTTTAAGACTGTGTGTAACCCAACAGATCTAGGGAACCAATGAATTCCACTATAGAAAAAAAGAATACTATGGAAGTGAATGGTGCCCCAGCTCTGGGGTATGTTTCCCAAAAGCATTGTTAGCTAACTAATGGTCGTTGTTACCATTTACCTTTATTAGTAATGACAGAACTTGTGACCATAGTTGCTTTAGGGAAATGGACCCAGTGTTTGGCTATTAACCTGTATCAAAATATTGTTATATGTGTTTAGAAGAACTAAGAAATGCATAAAGGTGTGGGACAACTTGAGGATAAGTAAATGATGACAGAATTTTCGATGAGCTTTTCCTTTAGCTTTAAAATGTTAAAACATCTCTATGTACCACTTACTATTGTCATGTCTCGCTGTGTTACGGACTCTTTTTGAAGTAGTAAGACATGACACAATCCTTTCTGCCAGATAAGAAATCCCTAAGAACATAAATAATTCAACAATTCCATGAAGTGCATTTCAATTACATACACATATCTTAAAGCATCCTTTAATATAGTCTTTTCCATCAAAATATTTAAATAAAATGTATGCACCTATCCCTTATCTTATTATTATTATTTTGACTAGTAAGCAAGGGGGATCAGTGAATTAAATATCTACAAAAACAAAGACATTAAAAAAATCTTTCTGGACAACCCCGGACCAAAGCCTTAGTAGTAATAGGGTTTATAGTAGGTCTATGGTATGATGCCTGGTGCCCACTCTCCAATTTATAAGGGATTGTGTACATGCGTTTTATTTTTATTTTTTTAGAATTTGAAAAAATACCATCTAAGGATATAAGAATAACCTTGTGATTTTCTTTATATTAATCCAATGCATTAGATTTCTGGTAAACATTACACCCAAGTGGTTTTTAATGATCAAATTTCTGATCTTATTTGATCCTGATTTGTTAATAATAACACAAATTCAAATAGGAATCTATATATTTATTCTGTTTGCCCAGGTTTATTTTCTCTCCTCCATTGGTTGTTCATGTAAAGTGATATGACTAGTATCTGCTTTCCCCGAAAGATTGTGTAGCCCATTATGTTTGCATCAGTAAAATATGTTCACTACATATCTACACACACATAAAATACAATGCACACATTATGTAAAAGCGCACAATTTGACCATGTTGTAATTATGTTGCTTCTGATAATTAAACAGAGAAAAAATTGCAGTGCAGAGTAATATCAATCTTACCTCTCATAATTAGTCATACTAACATAGTTGCTTTAACAGTCTTCTCGTTTATTTGTTGTGATGTTGAAGCACCGGTATGTTCTGTGATCGAATAGTTTGACTTGCAGTTTTAAGGCATAGCACGCAGACGCATTTCATCGGTGTTTGATTATTCTAGACTAGATTTCTAGTGCTAGACAGTTCTATCGGAGTTTACACGAATTTAGAATGATTTATTTTCTGTAGATATAAACTTACAATTCATTCCACAAATTGTGGCATTTGGCAGGTAATGTAAAATTAAACTAAATATTCATCTCTTTTACAGTGTCACACCACTGATCAGTATACATTTTGTTTATGGTGAAGGCTGGTAATGAGCTTAGCTTAGCCGCGTTAGCTGCTAAAGATAAATAACATCAATAACAGCGAAATATCGATGTAATTTCAGGACGTCTTTTGTTTAAACTGTACACTCTTTATCTTAAAAATGTTTTTTTTTTACTTAACACAATGTTTTAACTGCCGAGTGTAACGTTAGCAATAAAATTATTCATTGTAGATTTTGAAATGTATAATATATAATATTATAATATCTGCCTAAACATTAAAATAAATTGCTGTAAATACTACTAGCATATGTGTTATAACTGCTTTTAAAAATATTATAGTTTAAAATGTTTTTGTTTTATTCATATATTTGATGAATAAATAAAAATAATCTGGGTGGAGAAGGAAAGATTGTGTTGCTGTAAAAACTGGCAGATCTTAAATTAGAAAGAGAGAAAATGAGAGGGGTGAGATATGTGTAGCTTAGATTGGATAAGCGCAGGTAGGGAATGTCATGTCTATTTGGAGGATAGGTTTTGAAACCTTAGGATCTGTTACAAATCATACCACCAGTAAAGCTGTTGATGGTTCTGGCATGATACGCTGGAATCCGCGAAGCAAGTTAAACGGGATCAGAGCACATTTTTTATCTCAGATAAACAGTGTTAGTTTTCAAAAAAGCAACTAATCATGCTTTCGCTCAAGCTTGAGGAAAAACTTTACTTTCAGGAATTCATTGTGTAGCTTTTTTCTTTCATGGCAACCCCAGATGTTGCTTAAATTTTTTGACCGATGATAGACATTTATAATGTTCTGCTCCTTCAGGATGTCAGGATGGCAAGTGGCCCTGGCTTGCCAGACAGCCTGGTGCTGGAGATCTTCTTGCATCTTCCTCACAAGGCGGTGCTGAGCGCTGGCATTACATGTCGTCAGTGGTTCGCTGTGTCACGAGATGAGTTTCTCTGGAGGGAGCTCTTCTACAACTACTACCGCATCCCACGCTCTGTGCCCAGGCACCCAGGTGCTAAGATAATTCACATTGTGCTTAATTCTTCTGAAAAATCCATTGTTAGCAAATATGACTTGTGCAGTATAATCCAAGTCTTTTGAATACTGCTGATATGGGTTAGATTCCAAGGGGATGCATGAATTGGTCACTGTACATTTAGTTAGGTGCCTGCCAGATGTTAAATTGTTAATTTAGAAGAGCTGAGACCATGGCCAAGTTCACAAAATGTTTTACTTATTTTGTTTTTTGCATTTTCTGCACGTGTGTAGCGGCTTTGTCATGGTACAGGGAGTTTAAGCGGTTGTATGACTGTATCCCCTGTGTGGAGGTTCAGACTTTAAAGGAACATCATGACCAGGTCTTACATCTGGCCTTCTCTCACCGTGGGCACCGCTTCTCCTCCTGTTCCAAAGACTGCACTGTTAAGGTAACACTGTTTTACTCCTCACTTCATAAAGACATCTATGAGTTGCTTATACCATTTATTTATGATCATAAAATATTAAGATAATGTTTCTTGTTTGTTTGTTATAAGGATAGGTAAGGTTAGATCACATTGCTCCGACAAACACCAAAAAACTTACCGGACTATAAATTAAGACGATCATTAAGACGAAATAACATATATAAGTCACAGTGGACTAAACGTCACGTTTATTAAAAAAATGATTCCACAGAATCCAAGCCGAAGAACAGACATTAATCTGGAAAGGCAAGTTATTCAATTTAACAATAGCGGACGGAACAGCAGGCTGAATAGATGTCTGTACGTTAAAAGTATTATTATCAGTTATTTAAACGATAATAATTTAAACCATAGCATACAGAACTTACCTGGAAGGTTGAATAGGTTAAATTAACCGAACGAGCGAACTAACGTGAAGTTCGCATACTCGTCATTCCACATTACTGAATCCATTGAATTACATAAATACAGAAGCAGCATATGGCGGACTCTCGTGGTTGTAGACGGTAATGTTGTCTCTTGCCTCATAAATGTCAAAATTAATTCATACTGACTTACAAGGCGCTCCTGAGAATAAGACACTGCACCAGCCAGGTTATGAAAAAAACGCGGCTTATAGACCGGAAAATACGGCATTTGTTTCGCTCTCAGAACAGAGTAGCAGCATCTCTATTGCCATTTAGTTTTACCAGCTGAACATTAGCAGCATTTAGTCATTATTTGTCAGGTTAGAGAATTCTTGAGTGGTCTGGCGTGCTCAATAGACATATTCTCAGTTGTGTAGAGATATTTTGAGGTCCTTGGCAAAAATCAGTAGGTCTATTTGCTTAGAAAGTAATAGCACCCTTTTCGTCCACAAACCTCTTTTAAAGGGATGGTTTACCAAAAAATGAAAATTTGGTCATCATTTTCTCACTCTCATGTTGTTACAAATAGGGATGCAGCGATTGACCGGTTTCACTGGGTGGGCCAAAAAAATTGATTCTTCCATGCACTGCGATGCGGACGATTCTGAATCGATTCACAAATGTCAAAAATCCATTCTTAAAATAATTTTCATTTTAAGGTGAACTATCCCTTTAACCTCTTATGAAACAGCTGAAATTCCACAAGAGTGCATGTTTGTTCCTCAGACGTTGCACAATAAACGTGATACCCAAATGTAGCATTATAAGTCTTGAATGAGAAGTGAGAGTCAAATGAATGTTCGGTAGCGAACTAATTGTTTACAGTTTTTATATCGTAATTTGGTCAGAAACCTCAAGATTGTGAGGCGAACAAATAGTTTTGTATTAAAGTTGCAATTTGTAAGATATTTGAAAAGAAAAACCACTAGGCCAATGTTATATTTTCTCCAGCTGATTACTATCAATATCTGATTCAGATCGATTCCATTTTGATTCACAAGCAATCAGATCGATTCGATTTCGACTCTTGATTTGATTTTCGATTCCGATTCTCGGATCGATTTTTATACTCGATTAATTTAATACAAATACTACATTTATAAAAAAGAACAGTGAACAGAAGTTTACAAGTGGGTAATTAATAAAAATAAATTAAAAGCCACAACACTATCGTCGTCATCTTGCTTGCGAAATCTAAAATGCTTCCATACCTCTGACTTTTTATGTGAAGGTGGCATCAACGTCGACGAAGCACCTGAAACCGCCATTTTAAGCACTAAATGAATGAATGACAGGTTCGCCTCTCGCTCCTTGGTAACATCGCGCATTGTAAAAAAGAGGGTGACATCTAGTGGAGAAGACTAGTAATTAGATTAACGTTAATCTTAAGTTCAATGTTTGCAGAAATAAAAAGCTGTAGGCTTTGAAAGGGGAATTCTATTAAAGAAAATATATTGCCTGGCAGTGAACTCTGAGCTTTATCGTTTTGCAGGTATTATTTATGCTCTAACAGCAACATTACACACTAACCAAAGTTTGAAAAATGGGATCAGGCAAAACGTGACCTTTAATATACAAGTTTGTGGCCACGTTATTTGTCAGCCACCCATCTGTGGCCTTGTCCACATGGACACGGGTATTTTTATAATCGTGACTTTTTTACTCGGTTCAGCCGTTCGTCCATAGGGAAACGTGTATCAGGCCACTAAAACCGAACAGTTTTGAAAACCCCTGCCAGGGGGAGGATTTTCAGAACGCCGGTTGCAGTGTTGTCATTTTTTGACACTTTGTCTACATAATTGTAATTCCTCTGTTGTTTTTTTAGCTGTGGGACACAGAGCGTCCAGATGGCACCATCTCTTTGGTTCACAGTTCCAGCATGCGGCATTTTAACTGGGGCTACACTCAATTCTCCCAGTTTAATGCTGATGACACACTCCTGCTGGTCTCAGGGGTTTACCTGGGCCCACATCACTCCTCCTCCGGAGAGATCGCAGTCATTAGTTTGGGTAAGGAGTAGAGCCCGACCGATTTATCGTTTTGCCGATTTTATCGGCCGATATGAGCCTGTCGCAGATATATCTGTATCGGCGTATAAGCCGCAGATATGAAGCCGATATGAACGTTCCTTACAGAAGACATTAAATGCTGTAGTATAATATACTGTAGTATATGTGTACTGTACTATAATTTACACAAAGAATATCGGCCGATATATCGTTATCGGTGTTCTTTACTCCCTAAAATCTGTATCGCATCGGCCCCAAAAAATGCATATCGGTCGGGCTCTAGTAAGAAGAGATTTTTTGAATGTACTTTCCACAGATACCCACAATATTGTATTGCAAGTCACTTTTTGGTTGACCTTGTTGTTATGGATCTTTAGAGAACTACACCCTGCTGTCTCGTGTGAGAAATAAGCCCTACGATGTGTTCGGCTGCTGGCTGAATGAGACTCATCTCATCTCTGGTAACTTGCATTGGATTGGCAACATGACCTCCTGCACTGTGCTTTGGCTCAACAAAGCCTTCCAGGTGTATTTTCCATAATTTCATTGAAATGTGTTTATACATTTGTGAATAATGCAATTTTCAACCATTCTTCTCAAAAAGCCTCAAGGAGACCCATTTCAATTTAGTTCTTTATTTTAGTGTCTTAAAGAAAAAGTTAACCCAAAAATAAATATTGTGTTTAATTGAACAGAAAAACAGATTCTTAATCAGAGTTTGCCATACAATAGTACAACGATAGTAGTTAAAGTCATTTGTCAAGCTCTTAGAAGGAGAAAATGTAGTATTTACTAAATAAGGGTATTTTGTGCCTCTGTATACAGGACATTGAGTCAGAAAATGTGAATGTGGTGAAGCGTCTCTTTAAGATCCAAAACATTAATGCCAGCACCATCCGCACAGTGATGGTCGCCCACTGTCGTCGTCATGATTCACCGGACCTGCTTCTGGACTACGAAGCTCAATCACAGGCTCAGGCCCAGCAGACACAACAGCACCAGCCTTTGCTCTTTGATCTGGGGAGCACAGACAGTGAAGAGGAGGAGGATGAAGATGATGAGGATTATGTGGATGAGGAGCGAAAAGACAAGAGAGTCTCTGCACATCTGCCCTCATTTAACCCTTCTGGATTGCAGCATGTTATACACGTAAGAGCCATTAGGATTTAAACAACTCAATATATATATCTGCTGTCGTTCATGTTATTATAAATGAGATTGTGTCTTTGCAAAGATGTAATGGGAATTGGAATGTGTATAATAAGCAATATGACAATGAGAAGGAAAGGTAGTGTGCTTAAAGCGTATGCCAAATGCATAAATGATTTTGAGTGTAATATTGCTTTTGTACATCAGTTCTGTCAACAAGTATAATGTTGATAATGAAGAACATTCATTTTAGATCAAACCTAGCCATTTCATGTCATTCTTCTGTAACAAAATTAGTTCTTCTAGTTCCAATAACTTACAAGCAGAGTGATACAAACTTTTATACAGTGATGTCAGTTCTCCTTCTATGCACAGCCAATTAAATTTAAAGCCCAGACCTAAAACAGTTTAAACCACACACAACTTTAATAAGGCATCCATTGTAAAACAAATAACTTTACCTGTTCTTCTGTATTCTCAGTGTATGTATTCTCAGTCTATCTGTTTCTGCCATTAGGGACGTAAGAACACCGCAGCCCATGAGCGTGAGTTAGAGGCGCATGTGGCAAAGCTAATGGGCATTAGGCGCACCAAAGCTCCCGATCCAAACCTGGTGTCTCCATCTGCTCCTGGAGGAGAAGAAGAAAAGACCTACCTCCTCTTCACCACAGGCAGCCTCACCTACTCCCCTCACCAAATAGGTAAATGTGTTTTTACGCAAAGATCTATGATTTATGGCTGTCGCGTTAGTCCAAGCCTCAGACTATGAAAGACCTAGTGTAGTATGTTTTCTTCATGACCCTCCAAAAAACTCATAGCTTGAAAAAGGTTTTATTTGTATCTAAAAAGAATAAGCCAAAGATTCTAGCAATCTTCCTTTATTGATCACAGTATAAAAAATGCTTGGTGCGAACATATAGGGGCGGTTTCCGGACAGGGATTAAACCAGTCCTAGACTAAAAAAATTTAAACAGCTGTCCAAACTGAAAACAACTTGCACTGACATATCTTAAAAAAACATCAGTACTCTTTGTTTTGCCTCAAAATTCACATAAATAAGTAATGTTTTTAGGAAGGCATGTTTGTTAAAATGAGTTATATTTCCTAATTAAACTCAGGCTTAGTCTTGGCTTAAGCTTATCCCTGTCCGGGAAACCGGCCCATAGAGTTACTGAATACTTAATAGAATACACTGAGCACTTAATTTTTGCAATGAGATTAATAAACAAAGACTGCTAGTATCTTGGCTCATAATGCTTTTGAATGTGAATTTAATGTTTTCAATGACTCTTTTGGAAGGGCTTAATTGAATCCTGAAATCATGTTATATTCAGAGAAAAGTGGGGAATTGCAGTTTGTTTTTTTCATTGTGTGATGCATAAGTGTTTCTTATTACAGTATTTCTTGCGTGTACCGTTAGAGCTGCACTATATTGAAGAACACTGCGATATGCAATCAGGACGAATTTCATTAACACAGAGGTCTGAATATGCAATTTGTTATGGCAGAGGTCCCCAACCAATGGGTCTCGACCCACTACCGGGTCGCAAGAACGTCCTGATAAAAATGTGTATAATAGCAACATAATAGCTTAATCGGGTATTTTGTCTTTTGAGAGCCGACTTCAAATAACATCAATCATTTTCACTTTTGTACAGTTTTGATATATTGTAACGCAGCGCAATTGCCTAAGTATGGTCTGGTGCATGTTAAATGTTAAGGGTGTCATGATTCCGATTTAAAATCGTGACACCCTTAACATTTAACATGCACCAGAAATTAAGTCACAACCTCGAACTTCGAATAAAAAAATGGAATCGTCGATGCTGCCATGGCCCTATGTCACATCCGGTTGGCTTGCCAAGCGGGAAAAACACGTGTAGTCTCACAATCTATCAATTAGTCTGACGGTAATAAAAGCGCGTTTCTAAGTTGCAAAGCACTGACAGGAATGTTCATCTGACAGGAAGTTTCGTTTTATCAGGTATGTGCGTGTACCATATTTTTCCCCTGGCAGCACGACTAACATGGCAGGGCATCTCCGGGTTCAAGGTCAGATATTATATTTCATAAAAGTCTAGTGTTAAAAATGGCGTGGCATTTGTTTGCGCTTTTAAAAAAAGATAAAAATCGAGAATCGAATCGTGACCTTAGAATCGAAAATGTAATCGAATCAAGGATTTGGAGAATCGTGACACACCTATTAAATGTGTGATAGCTTATTGCTCTGCTAATTCCATAAAGGTCTGTTTTGTATGTTTTGTGTTTGGGTCAGGTATTAAGCGTATAATGCCTGAACAGATGACGACTTGTGGGCCCGTGTTGGGAGAGGAGCGCAGCACAGAGGAGTTCTTTGACTCGCTGGATCATGTGATCGACATACATGGTCACATCATTGGCATGGGACTGTCACCTGACCACAGGTGTGTCTGCTGTGCAGCAATAGATGAATAACATTCAGCTTTTCTTCTTAAAGGCGGAGTGCACAGTGTTTGTAAAACACTTTGGAAAAGGGAGTCGGGTCGACTACCAAAATACACTTGTAGCCAATCAGCAGTAAGGGGCGTGTCTACTAAACGACATCCTTGACGGGGTTGCGTATGTGTGGGGCGGGTCTATTAAAAGAAGGTCCAGATTCTATTGGGGTAGGGGTGTGTATGTTTAAAATGTCAACATTGGCTTTCAAACACTGTGCACTCCGCCTTTAAGCTTAATCTGTTGACTCTGTCCTTATAAAGCTTTTCCAGTAAATTCATAATGCTATTATAAGCTTTTGAAAGTAGGCTTTGTCATAACATGTTTGCCACAGTAAAAAAACTGAAAGTGAAAGATTTTTCTGACTTAATGTAAGACTTAATAAAATCACCAAAATATAGATTTTTTTCCTTTTCTGAGGAAAATGCAAGCAGTGCTTATCTGTACAAAACTCACTGTAATGATTATTGTAAAACATTATTGTAAGTTTCTTTATTCTTTTAAACACAAAATAGGAGATTTTGATAAATGATGGTAAGTATACAGTTGATGGTACCCATTTAGTACTATAGTAGGAAAAATAAATACTGTGGAAGTCAGTGGGTCCCATCAACTTACCATCTTTGATCAAACTATCCTTTGTGTTCAACAAAATGATGAACCTCATATAGGTTTAGAACAACATGAGGGTGAGTAAATGATGATTTTATGTTTTGGGCGAACTATCCCTTTAATTCCCAGAATTGACCTCTGAAGCAAATAACAATACACCCTGGTATTTATTACACGATTATATAAAATGCCTTGTCCAGTCATCACAAATGACTTTAAAAACTCATCAAAAACTTGTGGATATCATTAGTCAAAATGTGGGAACCCTGCACAAATCAAAGCAAGTCAGGTCAGGCTATCAAGTTTTTGCTGATGTCTATTGACAGGTACTTGTATGTGAACAGTCGAGCGTGGCCAACAGGCTGTGTGATATCAGACCCTATGTCCCCTCCACCTATCGCAGAAGAGATTGACCTGCACGTGATAGATCTGAAGAGTCTAAGGGAGGAGCGCCGCAGCCTTCGAGCCCACCGGGCTTTCACTCCGAATGACGAATGCTTCTTCATCTTCCTCGATGTCAGCAGGGATTTTGTTGCCAGGTAAGCCAGATAGAAGTTGGTTAGTTTTACATTTGTTTTATTGGCTGAAATAACAGTCTTTGGCTTAAAGGGACTGTAAGTAGGATTTTAAGTATTTTATTATTCAAAATCGATGTCTTTATTCATAAATATGTCCTCGTTGGTGTCAAATGACCTCTGGCAGTGATCTGACTTTTCTTTGTAAGCTTAGAATTTCTTCTCTATACTTACATTGATGGGTAAGTCCAAGGAGGCTTCCATGTCGTCCGCCTTATTGATAAACTAATATAGCAGAGAGGGACAGAAAGCACTAACCAACCAATGCGTTTCCACAACGGCTACCGTAGTTGCAACAAGCATTTGGAAAGGCGAGGCGCTAGAGAGCACTGTTCGTTTGAATGCAAAACACAATTTCACCAAAAGATGGTGGTAAATCCTACTTATTGGCCCTTTAACATTCATGATTTTTTTATAGCACAACAAACAAATTTTTTTTTTTTAAGTGCTATAAAAGTTAGACCTAATGGTTAGGATGCTAAACATAAAACCTGTTGGCCCCCTTCCTGATTTATAATATTTTTAATGTTTTTCACACTTTATTGTTTCAGATCATGAAACAAATTTAAATCAAAGATAACACAAGTAAAACAGTTTTTAAAGTTTTTATTATGAAGGGAAAACAAAATCCAAACCCACATGGCCCTGTGTGAAAAAAAAGTGCTTGCGCCCTAAACCTAAGAACTGGTTGGGCCACCCTTAGCAGCAACAACTGGTGAGAAACATTGTGATTATGTAAATAATGCGAGTGTTGTGTGAAGGTAAAAAATATTCAACAAGTAATCCAAAAACAAACATTGCTGTTTATCATCCTGCACTTTGTTAAAAAATGTAATGTCATTCTCCCACTTTCCAGCAGTTAAGATAAGATAATGCACTTGGATGTGTTATTCTGTAATAGCTTTTGTCTTAAATGAGGTCCTAACTAAAATTTCCATGGTTACCAAATCGTTAAGATTTTAAAATAAGATTTTTTTGTAATACCCAGGTCATTTTCACACAGGGGCATGTGTTTTTGGTTTTCCCTTCTTATTAAAAACCTCATTTTTGAATTTCTAAACCACTAATGTTTCTTTCAAGTGTACATAATAAGTAATTAATCTCTAGGTCTCAAAAGCCCAGTTTTGTATAATAACATTAAAACTGTGTAGACTATTGTACTAGTTATTACTGTCTCTACAGTGGAGCGGAGGACAAGCATGGTTACATCTGGGACCGGCACTACAACATCTGCCTGGCGCGTCTGCAGCACGACGACGTGGTCAACTCTGTAGCCTTCAGCCCAGCGGACCAGGAGCTGTTGCTGTCTGCCAGCGACGATTCCACCATTAAAGTATGGCGCTCACCACGCATGGTGCGACTAGGACAGAGCCCACAGCGGTCTCACAGGGCTCGAAAACTTCTCTCCTCCCTGTTCGGCCACAGAAGTGCTCATTTGAACGGTAAGCCTTGACCTGATCACATGACAAAAAAGGCTTTGTCGTGGAGGCTGTGAATTAAGACACTCCATGGGACATTAATGAGGTCAAAAAACTTGAAACGTTTGACTTGACTTCCACATGGGTCTGTACGTGTGTTTCTAATGGACCTCCAGTAGGATGCACCACAGCCACACAAATCATAAGCTTATGGAAATTGCACTTCTGTTTATTTGTTTACAGCAGAAGACTGAGAATTTGTGGAAAAACCTTAAGTTAATGAATATGATATTCATCCTTATGTGTCACGTGTATTTTATGTCCATGTAACACAGATATGGAAAATGATGTGCACAGTGCACATCTGTACATCATTTATTTGGGGAAAGGGTGTGTGGCATTTTTGGCTCTTGTCTTTCAGATATCTGGACCTAGTATTTGTTTTTTGAACTAGAACAAACAGAACATGTATGGTCAGGAGATTTAATGGCAAGGAAATCAAAGCTTTGCTAAAACTGTGCAACACGGTTGTGATTGTTGTTTTATCTGTAGTCCTATAAACAGTACTTCATTTACCTGTGTCATCATATGATGTTCTTTACCATATATCATACACATTCAGCAAAGGTGCTCATTCTTAACAACCTTGGATGTCATGAGGAAGAGAATAAGAGAGTTCTCCAAGCCTTATATTATGTCCATTTGTGAAGCTCAGATGTAATATCTGTTACTTGTTTGTTATGGAGTATAACCTTCTTTTGGCTTTCTTAAGATTTTATTTGTGCACATCAGGCAATTTTATTTGATGGACCACAGTGCCCATGCAAAAAGTGTAGTTGTGAGTGGATCATTAGCAGTTGTTTCATGGGTCAATATTTTGTTTTAAATGGACCTGGTTTTCTTGGTCTTCTCTTTTGACTTTGTTGCTTTTTGGCCCAGTTGCTCTTTGCCACGTTAGATCTTGTATTGTGGTGTAAAATCGGTTTTACTTATTAAACTATTTTTCTTTTACCTAATGGCAGTGTGAATTTCTTTTTTCTGTCTCAAACTTGTTTCACCAAAACAGATAAACACTGTGTGTTGCAATTTTGACCACTCAAGACAGATGCTGAAAAAATATACACACTTTTTAGAGACATTTGAATCAGATATTTATTCATGTTTATTGCATTTAGCATTTTACACAAAAAGCACACGATAAATAGAAGAATGTTATAAAATTATAAGAATATTATAATTGTTAATTTTTTTAATATACTGCAAAAGATTTTATAGTTTGACATGCAATGTGATGATTTATTCAAAAACAAGTAATTTGCATAAATATAGTATACATTTACTAAACCTCACAAAATACAAAATATCAAGAAAAACGTAATCAAAAAGTTCATTAAATCTAATCTAATGATAATCTGTAACTAACTAAAACCATAACCACATATGTAATAACTCTACATTACGGCACAATTTGTTATAATTTGTTAACATAACCTAACAATAAATGAACACTACTACAATATTTATTACTGATAGTAAAATATTAATGTCAACATTTGTTAATCAATTCAACTCAAAAAGGTTATCTCTTAACACGAGTCAATACTTAATTTATCAAGAACTCAATCTATTAAACTATCATGAACGAATATTGTGTTTATTTTCAAGACAGATTTTAAAGATTGTTCTAATCTACAATATTATATTGAAGCATACGAATGACTAGAAACTTTAAAAAAAAAAGGAAAATAAATTCATGTCTAATTTACAGATATATTTTGACATTTCTTTATTCATTAATTAAATTCTATGGGTCAATTCTACTGTTAGTTTAATTTTTCTATTTTATTTTTGTGTCCAATAATCCATTTGATCAAAAAGTATTTTTAATAAAGCAGGATTTAGCAATTATAAACCCAGCACTGTTATAATAATAAATCATTATGCTAGTTTCTTTTTATAAGGGTTTGAAGCAGATCAAATTTCTACATCTATTCTAAATTGTGTAGCTATTTAATGTTCAAGCCCAGATAAAAAGAAGTCAAAGCCATACTTAAATGATGTTCATAGGTGGAGCGGTCAAGCAATGAATAAAATCGTTGATAAATCAAGATGTACTAGGGCTGGGCAAAAAAAATCGATTTTGCGATTAATCGTTTTTTTTTTAAAATGTGGTCGATTCAGAATCGATTCTCAAAGAGCAGAATCGATTTTTTTCTTTCATATTTATTTCTGCAAAAATTGAACGAAAGATTAACGTTAATCGAATGAGTAGTCTTCTTCACTAGATGTCACCCTATTTTTTGCTTTGCGCGAGGTTACCAAGGAGCGAGAGGCAAGCCTGTCATTCATTAATTCAGTGCTTAAAATGCCGGTTTCAGGTGCTTCATCGATTTTAATAATTAATTACCCACTTAAAACCTGCTGTTCACTATTCTTTTTATTAGTATAGTATTTGTATTTAATCTATATTTATTGAGTTGAATCGAGAATCAAATATAAAAACTGCCCCGAGAACCGGAATTGAAAATTGAATCGAGAATCGAAATCGAATCGATTTGACAGCTTGTGAATCGAAATTGAATCGATCTGGAAAATCTGAATTAGGGCTGCACGATTTGGGTAATTTTTCCCATTGCGGTTATTGATGCTAAAATTGCGATGTGCGATTGCGATTATACTAAATGGTATGATGAGTCAACTTGATGGGTTTTAAAGAATATCCACACACAGTTTAGCTAAAATGTGTATTTGTAAAACTAGAAATGTTTTCGTATTGCCACGTGATGTAGCAACAGCTCAGTGTCAGTAATCCTAAATCCAAAATACCGCCATACAACAGACATAGAGTTTTTTTTTAGCTACCAGATCACTGTAAACCTCCTCTGTATCCATCTTCGCTCTGGTATAAGTGACGAAGCACACCACACACGTGCATGCCACACGTGCATTGCCGTTTTTGTTCATTTTTCTTTCTTTTTTTTAAACAGCAAGAAAAATCATCAAACTGTTATCAGAAAGTTTGTGTTCACAAGTCCACACATTTATTTATTTAATATAATTGCAACATTTTGCTGTCATATAATTGCACAGGCTGACATTGCGATTGCGATTGCGATGCGATTAATTGTGCAGCACTAATCTGAATCGATACCCAGCCCTAAGATGTACATATGTTGGTTTTCTGGGATAGCTGCTGGTTTGTTACTAGCTAGTAGAATTGTTATCAGTTATTGATGAATCATTCATATTTTGCACAAGGCAATTCAGTTCCTTTGTAGGAGCTTGGTGATTGATAAGTGTCCTGAATAATTAGTATTTAGTTTATATAAGCATAGTATGAGCATAAACAAATGCTTAACTAGACTAACTTACAATGACAATAATAATGTTCAATATAGATATATAATATAATGTTCAGTATAGATTTAATATAATATAAAAAATGTATCATTAATCTTATAGAAAGGAATCAGTTTTTGTGTAAATATGATAATTATAGTATACACCATTTATAATATATTTTTATATTTCATATATTAAACATAATAGGCTTCCGCAGCTGTGTTATTATTAGATAATGATCATTCTTGATGATATTATTATTCTCAATATTGGATTATTATAATAATTTATAAGCCAGTGAGATCCACTATGGCTTTAATAAATATTGTATCATCTCTCAGATAGGAGCTTTTACCCGCTAGCTTGGCAAGGGGGCAGAAAAGAGGGCAGCCGCTGGCTATATTCATCTCACTGATGGGCCTCTGAAAAGAAGTGGAACTCACGTCAGGTCTAAAGGCATCGATGATGTGCTCTCTATTGTTCTGGTCCAAAAGCATTAATGTCACCTGGAAGTAAAGAAACAATGACAAGAGAGCAGCAATTACAATCCAATGTACTAAAGCTTAGAATCATTTCAATACTGTTAGGTATTAAGAAATGACGTACCTTTTGGCTAAAGGGCCACTTTAGGAGTGCATCATATTTGCCCCTCATGACCACAAAGAAGAGGGAGAGGTGTGTACCTCTGCCTGTGCCGTCACCATTAAGATAAAGTCTCAGACACATCTTATACCCATATTTACTGGAGTAGAAAGCTAGAGGACACAAAACAAGTGTTTCGTCAGACTTACTATTGGATAAATGATCTCCAGTTAACATTATAAAAGTGAAAGTCAGGCGACATGGGAATAGAGGGGACATCCAAATGACTTAAATGAAAATGAAAGCATGCTAGTGGGCTGCTGTATAAACAACCTAATCTATCAAAACACTTTAGAATACAAACAGGGGTCAATGTTTAATTGTTTAAAACCATAATTGTACGTCAATCAGATTTTTTTGTCTGGCATTTTCATTGTCTGTTTAATATGATAAACCACTTACCAGGTGAGAACATAGCAGGTGCTCGGCCACCCACTGCATCTTGTCTGCGGCGAGAGAAGTCTGCTATTTTCCATATGAAAACTCCATCGTATGTGCAAAACTGCAGCTCCCGCAATGACTGCTCGGATTCTGCTAACTGCAGGTCTCGCATGGTTAAAGTACGTTCCAGCTGTCTCACCTAAACAACCACCATACAAACACACACAAAGATCAGGGTTAAAGTGAGACACATGGGTATGTTTCTTGTAACCTTACAACTATAACGCTGGTAGATAGGTTTTTGTTGGATATACATTTAAATTGAAAGATAACTTAAAGTAAATATACTCTATATGTGTGTTTAGTATACACCTGTCTGGTCAAGAAAAAAGTTGCAAACTGTAATATTATATTTGATTACCATACAATCATTGTGGCATTGTTTTTACAACCTTATGCAACATCATATGTATTTAAGGCCAGGGTGCATTATGTTTCGACCGAGATTTGGTATTGATACTGTATCTCGTCAAACCAAGTCTTCTCTACCACATCCCAAAAATCTACTTGGTTTCTGTACTATTTATATTAACATCTTTCTCATTATGGTTAAGATATAAAAGCTACACAAGGAGAGAATTGTAAAAGAACTGTTGCCTACAAAAGTAATCCAATTACATTAAGTATCCGCATGTCTGAATTTTTTTCTGGCCAGACCGTGCATACTATTAAAAAGACATAAAAGAGTTTGAGTTCTAAGTAATAGTTTAACAGTTTTACTTAGATTATTTAGAAACACAGCACAGTGTCCTTCCTGCTCAAACACATTTAATAGTATTTAGTGTGCATGATTTATGGGCTTCCCAATAATAGGCTTCCCATTTTTCTCATCCAAGCAGCCCTTGGAAGTTTGGCTCATTGGTGTAGCATCAATCAGCAGGTAAAAAGTCCAAAAACAAGCAGTGCGGGAACCAGCTTTAAATTCCACTGGAATGAAGGATCATGGCAGAGACAGAGACAGCTGTGGCTCTTCTGTTCATCATGCATCATCATATTACAGGAGCAGCAAAAACAACACGTCTATGTTTGACAATTCCCAAGTGAAATAAATCCTATTTGTAGTGACTGTAAAACTGAGGGCTATCACTGGTGTTTCAAATTTCGATAAAAGTTGCGTTCCAAAAGTGTATGACTTTCCGTCTTCTGCAGAACACAAAAGGAGACACTCGAGTTGCTCTTCTCGTACAACACAAGTGAACAGGGAAAAAAGTTGTCCGGCTACTAAGGGAACCGCCCATAAAAACCGTCCACATGCCTTGTGTATTACATTATAAGGCTTCTTAGGAAACACCATTGCTTTGTGAAAGCAAATATAAGAATTAACGTTTCTAAAAAGTATTTTTCCACCACAGTTCTTAAATCGTATTATTATTGTTTTAGCATATAAAACAAAAAAGGTTTATGTAAAAAATTTGCATTTGTAAACTCTCCAAGTCTGAATATTTGCATATGCAAACAAGAGTTGACAGGAGGAACATAGTGAGTGAATAATAGAGTAGTCTGTCTCTTATACAAAGTAACCTGTGGCATGAGTGAGTCACATGGACTGCTCTTAAGGTGAAAAGTCATATATTTTTGGAACTACATGATGCCAATTTATAACACGTAGCAACTAGTTTTGCGTGACCTCTTAAAATAATACGTTTCAATTCACTGTCATAAAACAACATCGTTCAATACGACATAACTGGTTACCTGCAGGGTGATAGGCTCGCATGACGCTCAGACAGATCAAAACGTATCAAAAACCATCTCTGCTGTCCGAAAGAAAAAACAACCGGATCAATCAGCTTAGGGATTGATCTTTTGCAGCTATTTAAGTGCATTACGTCCTGTGAGCCGTGCACATGTCATACCTTGTTCGACAAGTTCTCAATTTTCTCCTGGTCCAGTCGATGTTGGCGTGAAAGCGCTTCCAGGGTGAGGGCCGTGCGCTCCACCTCTCGATTCAGCACGCAGACTATGTTTTCCAATGCTGTCACTTTCTGCTGCACACCCGGGCTGCCTCCTCTTCCTGAATTATGCGCTGCGGCATGGGCTCCCGCCGGAAGTGCATCTTCAGGTCCGCGATACAATCCCAACCCGGAATCCTCCTGCCACTCTCCACCACCCTCAGCACGCAACCTCACAGAGGACAAAACCCCCAACATGAGACGTAGGTGCTCCATGACACTCGTCTGCTCGTGTTCCTGCAGCTTACCATTGTCCACCTATGGAAGACATATTGCATTAAATGAATGATACGGAATGAGCTGTAACAAATGCATAAATATAAATGTTTATTAAATGTATATTTATATGTGTTTTGATGGGATGCAGTAGCCTACATGGGGGGGTTTGAGAATCACTGCTATAAACTGTGATACAGACATTATGTAGTAAAAATTAAGCTTTTAGTTTTTTGTCTTATTTAGGATCTCTCATTTGATCATTAGACCTTGATTTTTCAGAAGTGTGTTTCTTCTGCATATTTCTGACTGGCAGTTTTGTATCCAACCAGTATGGGTCACATACTTAAAATGATGATTCTCAAGTTCTACCAGAGCAGTGGTTCTCAAACTAGGGGCCCCTGAGACCGGTTTTATGACATTTTATAAAATAAATTAATTGATCATAAATTATGTGTATTTAAACCTCAGAAAAATAAGGCTACTAACCAACAGCACTACTTTGTATAATTCAATATGTTTTGTTTAATTTAAATATTACGTTTTGGAATGTTTTAGGTCATACGTTTTCTTGGGGGGGGGGCACGTAGGAAGTATCCAAGGTGGGCCGCACGGCAAAAAAGTTTGAGGACCACTGTACTAGAAAATGCTTTTGGATTCTCTTGGACGCAAGGAGGTAAGAAATGCTTTAGACATTTTTCACATTGTTTTTTAATACATATATGCATGTATTCTACCCTTCTGTGTGATTACATGAGCTTGTGATTTCCCGAACCTACATTCCAAATTATTTACATAGTTTAGTTCTATTTTAGAGTTGTGACAAACAAATGGAATATTTTATGGTTGTGACTAAGATATTTTATTTATCGAAAATATCACAACAAAAAATAAAAAATTAAGAAATAAAGCTCTCTGTTGTCTTTAATTCTAAATTTTGAAAACATACACATTAAGTACAAACAGAACCATTATACATAAGATTTTTTTTCTCAGGCAAATTATAACCTTTGCACCACATGCAGTCATTTTGTGAACCACATCTTAGATTAACAATGTGTGTGCTGTGTACAGTATTTATTTCTAGAGACTTGTTCTCTAAAAATGTAAGATGGTGTATTGCATTCTAGTCTTTAGCCTTTAGCGTCAGAGACGATATTGCTTTTCCAATCCACTTTCTAAAGAATATTCAGATAAAGCACACTCTATTCATAGAAAAAAGTAATACACACCACTGCCCTGCACCCGATCTCACTGAACTGACACGCTGATTTGGACTTTGCACAAGATTTGGTATGCTCTTGAAACTGTAAAAAAAAAAGAGATATGAAAGATAGGACATAAACTTCCTCATGCAGTTTCATAAAATAAATGGTGGCCTATTCCTCTATTTAAAGTGTCTTACAAGCATCTATAGGAATATTTTAACACAACTCAATCATTTGTGAATAACTTAGCAAAATACTTGGCTAAAGAGGCCACTGTAAGACTTTGTACTAGTTTAGCTTCTGACCTTTCAGTGTAATACAGAAACCAAATGGAGAGACTAACCTTTTCTCTGGGGATTTTCTTTTTGCCGCAGTCTTTGCACTGCATGGGAAACTTTTGACATATTTCATCATGTGCCTGTAAGGAGTAGGAGTGTGCGATTCAGCAAGATGGAATTAAATTTTGTAATAAGCATTTAGATAAATAACAAAAGTATAACAAAATTTAAATGTGGTTGTTTACTCAACCTCTATGTCACTATAGCTCATAACCCACATGACTCAAAGCACACAAGACTTGTCTGTAACATGACACTAAGATCAACATCTGCTTTAACCTGAAAAAAGTTTGCTTTGACAGCTCGCCTAAAACAGTACACCTATACACCTAAAGAGTTCATATTAGTACCTCAGAGGTACATTTTGGTAGCAAAGAGTGCATATTAATACCTTAAAGGTACTGTACGAACTGTTACCAAATGTAAATATATCTGTACCTAAATGGTACATATTAGGACCTTTTTAAAGATTAAAGGATCGGGCCTAGAACCGATCCCTGCGGTACACCATATTTAACCTAAGAGTAACATGAGCTCCTCATTTACATAAACAAAGTGATAGGATTCTGAAAATATGATCTAAACCACTGATGCCAACAAATATATTGAGTAAGACTGTGTGATCTTACAATAAAAAATATATTATATTGCATTTTTGGTAATTACAAATGGACTACAGAAAAGATTGCCTTAAGTATAAATGGACCCATTGGTCTCATGGCAGTCATCAGTTCGCAAATGGAAATGGTGATATTGATTTGGAAAGAGAGTGAGACACCTCATTAAAAAGCTGCACCTGGACCAGGGAGAGCTTAAAGGGCGATTTGCAGGTAAAATTTTTCAACGAATTTGTGCAATTTGCTTGTTGATAATAAACATTTAAACTGTTATCCATTGTATTTTATGTTGTTGGGTATCACAAAACCCGAAAAAGTATGAAAAAGTACAGCGGTTTGCAATGATTCTCCTTTCCCCCACAACGCACTGTATGACGTCACGCTGGGGAGAGAATTTCCCAAAGCCGCATTGAGAGCATTGAGAATGACTATAGAAAGACGAGTAAAGTACAGTTCTGATAGCGCAGATGATAGATAGATAGATAGATAGACAGACAGACAGACAGACAGACAGACAGACAGACAGACAGACAGACAGACAGACAGACAGACAGACAGACAGACAGACAGACAGACAGACAGACAGATAGGCTAGTATAGAGAGATAGGCAGACAGCCAGATAGCATAACGTTAGCATATCTTCGTGTAGAAAGTAAACAAACAATTAACATACTCGTGCATGCTGGCTTGAGGGGGATGATCCTGCCTGAAATGGGTGTAACTTTATGCGATCTTCAGCACAAACGGTTTTGGCAGCATGTCTCTAATCCTGGAAGCTGAGTGAGGCACGTCACATCTGTTCGCGGGGACCAGCGACCCAAACGCACTCACTTTCTTACAACCAGTAGCGGAATGGCAATCGAGAGAGTCGGGACTTTCCCGGTGGGTCGATCTGATAATAGTTATACATTTCGAGTTAACACAGTCTGGCGGCGTGATATGCGTCCGGTTCCCGCAGCCCGCTGGTCAAACTGCTCAACCTCTCTGCTAAACAAAGTATATGAAAGTCCTCAACCTGTTCGGCAGGTCCAAACATGTACAGGATTTATAAAAATACGGTGATCAATGAGCGGTTCCTCCTCAAATGGCATAGTCTGTCGTGATGTAAAAAGCCACCGAACGCCTGTTTATTACAGTATGTATGCGGTCGGATCCGAGTGTGCTGCAGCTGCTGACTGCTGCGTATAAAATGATCGTGTGATTCGTTATAATCGCATAAACAATATAAAGCATCCTTTTATTTCACAAAACAATATATTTGAGATATTATTTGATAGACTAGTAAGTGTGGATTAACTAAGGATGTTTAAAAATCTCTAGCCTGGTGGTCAGGACATGAATGGATCAAATCAGCAGATTTGCGAAGTTTTATTTATTTCCACAGATATCATAAATAATAATTATCATGGTAACTTTGCAGTATAACACATTATATATTTACTACGATGTATATATGATTTCCAAATTGTATACGTAAGTATTAAACAGCAATAAATGTCTCATCTATCTCTATGGCTCTGGCTGAGGCTTCCTTCACTTCTCCCCAAAGTGACGTCATCGCAGAATTGCGTAAAAAAACCGTTAATACCAAAAACGTAAAAAAAAGTGGTCTTTAAGACCATTTTTGAGACATTTTAAAAATTATACACATATCTTGAGTGATTTATGTACCCATTAATCGACAGTGGTGGTTAACCTGCAAGACGCACTTTAAAGCAACACTATGTAGTTTCCATGTAAAAATGACTTACAGCTCCCCCATGTGGTTGAAAAGCGCAACAGTGCCTAGTATCAGACACTCTTCTGCAGGCAGGGGGAGGGGCGGGGCTGTGTTTCCTACCCTCCACTGCCACTTTTAGAGTGTGCTTGTAGCAGCTAGGAGGCTGCTCAGGTTGCAGCAACAGTACAATTTGTCCAGTTAAAAGTTGTTCTATCACTGAAATAATTTTACAGACATTATTTAAAGGTAAAAAAACTACATAGTGTTGCTTTAATAATTTTAGATCAATTTCAAATCTCCCTTTTTTCTAAAATATTTGAAAAATTAGTGGCAAGCCAATTATGCACATGAAAAAAGAAAAATAATACATATGATAAGTTCCAATTAGGATTCAGGCCCCACTATAGAACATACTGCTTAGAGTTACAAATGACCCCATTTCAACATCCGATCATGGTGCAATCTGAATTCTTATATGACTACACCTTAGTGCAGCCTTTGACACAATAGATCACACAATCTTACTCAACAGACTAGAAAACTATGTTGGCATCAGTGGTCAGGCGTTAGCCTGGTTTAGATCAAATTTAAAGGCGGAGTGCACATTGTTTGAAAAACACTTTGGAAAAGGGAGTCGGGACGACTACCAAAACACACTTGTAGCCAATCAGCAGTAAGGGGCGTGTCTACTAACCAACATCCTTGCCGGGGTTGCGTATGTGTGGGGTGGGTCAACATTGGCATTCCGCCTTTAACTGACTGCTATCACTTCATGTAAATGAGGAAATGTTATGGTCACGCTCAGGTTAAATATGGCATGCCGCAGGGATCCGTTCTAGGCCATATCCTTTTCTCAGTATACATGTTACCTCTAGTAGACATATCAGGAAACATGAAATTAGTTTTCATTGCTATGCAGATAATACCCAGCTTTACATCTCCTCACTAAAACAGAGAGATGTTTTAGTATGCTATAGTTAGTTGAATCGTGAGGGTATATGCATGTGTCTGTTGTTATTAACCAGTATATTTGTATGCAAATTGTTTAATGTTTTTATGTCTTGTATGTGTTATTCTGGACAACGAAATTCTATTTATCTGCAAAACAATTTTACCTGCAGCTACGAAATAAAGAGACCTTGACCTCAAATCCACCCACCAGTTTTCTAAGCTAACAGACTGTATTAGTAATATCAGTGACTGGATGGCAAATACCTTCCTTATGCTAAACTCCAATAAGACAGCGATACCTTTTATTAAAACAAATCGCTCCAAACTAAATATGTCCGATTACAAGTAACCCATAGACGGCTCGGCTGCACTGTTTTGCCATCTTCCACAGTCAAGAACCTAGGTGTGATGTTCGACAGCAATCCATCTTTCGATAGTCATATATTCAACGTCTATAATACAGCATTCTTCCATCTTAGTAATATCTCAAAAATATGCCATATGCTGTCTGCTTCTCTTTCTCTCTCTTGTCCTCAAACCCAAGAACACTGAGACTATAACAGACATAGTTCCTGCTGCTGTGAAGCTCATCATATCACTGATCCACTGGCCTCCCATCATCGTGATGCCCACCGACCACTTCCCTTGACTTTCTACATTTTTTAAATCTTATGAAATCTTATAGTATAGTATTTTTTTAATATATAGTACTTTATAGTATTTTTTTACTGGATCGCCCAAGTCTTCCCAGCGACAACCAATCGCTTCCTTAAAATTTGAATTAAAATGTTTACAATTTTTAATTCCCATATAATATATCTTCTATAGGATCAGCTAAGTCTAGCTCTCTCTCAGGGTTTATTCCCTCCCAAGGACTTTTTCCCCCACAGGGTTTTCTCCTGGTAGTTTTTTCAACCCCTTGGGAGTCATGACATCACTAGTATGATTTAATCTTAGCCACTGTACTTTTTTCTGACAGTGTACTCATTATTAACTTACCTTCTTGTAAGTCACCATCAAATGCCCTATGGCTTTCTTTTTGTTTGGAACCAAAACTGGGAATTTTCTAGAAATATTGTTGTGGGTTTTGACCACAATTGCCATGTATCCAGGGCTGGATTATTCATAGACGGGATTGGGGGATTGCCCTGGGGCATCAGGCAATTGGAGGCCACCAAGGGCTCCATACTGCGACCAAAGTGTTTTTTTTAAACGAAATACTCGTGAATGTGCGGGAAGGCTTGACAAAAATACGGATTGTGCGATCGGGTTTTTACCAATCATTTGCATGATTTGCGCATCAATCGTTCAGTTGAATCTACCAATGGGTCTCAGCAGCCCGGGTAAAGTCAACACATCTCACTCCGAACCGCGAGAAGATGGGCTCGCGCAGGTTTACTTAGACATTGTAGAGATGAGAGATAAAGAGAGCGGGAGAACTTTTAGCCTACATTTACACCAAAAAACATTATATATGAGAATGAAGGTCTACATCAGTGCCCAGTTAAGGAAAACTGGATAAAAGACAATAAACGTGTAAAGGATACAAGTAGGCTATGTATAGTGCCATGCCACTCATCTCATTACAATATGCCATCTGGATATAACCTATTTTATATGTATGTATCTAATGCCTTTAATTAGTCAAAGTGATTGTATGATTCTTTGCTTCTTAACTTCCTATTCTGAAAATTTCATCAATTGTGCATAAGGACATGTGTAGCAATTGCATAGAGTTAAGTCTATTTAGTATTTTTCAGTAATGCAGCTATTTTGGAACATGTGAACAATTGCATTGCAAGACTGATATTGTGAAAATGTGGTCACCCCTGTAAATCTAGGCCTGGATGTATCATGTCTCTCTCTTTGCAAGCTTGGAAAGGACACAAAACCTTCATAAAATAATTACATTTGACTTATGCCATAGCTTTAGGATATTCTGAAGCTTGTGAAAAGATGAGCACCAAACACTGCCAAGAACAAGAACTAGAAGAACATTTTCCAAAAATTCTCAGCTTTACTTCCAAACATGAAAGAAAGCCATCAATGACAATGGTCATTTAAAGAACAAGTCAATAAAACATTTTTTGGTAAACATTTTTGTAATTTTTTCTCATCCCTTTCACTTCAGATTGTATTCGTAAAACAAACCAGTAGCTGTAGCTGAAGTATAAATCAACTCTAAGATATTTACCTTAATTTCCTTGAAGTTAAATGTGACTTTGCAATATTTGCAATTGAGCGTTCTGGCTTCACACTCGCGTTCATTGTGACGGTCTTTCTCGCTGAGCAAGATGAGTGCCTGACATGCTTCACATTTGACCCGCTCAAAGTCACAGCGACCTTCATGTTGACTCTAAAAAAGCAAAAAAAAAAAGGGAACAAAATGCGTTGTAAATAAGGCCTACAGTATGCGGTGTGCAAAATATTAGTGATAAACTCATGACTCATAAACTTTTTTAGTTAATGATCTCTAATGGGCTTTATTAGTGCTGTTCATTGATTTGAGTAACTTTTTTTGACATTTTGGTATAAAGTATTTTAATGCAATATATGGTGTAAAAATGAGGGCTGCCCTCTTCAGGTTAAACGGTGGCTACTGCATTTGAATTTTCCTATTGAATGTTGTGCTACCGCGTAACGTAAGTGGTACAACCCTGCGCAAGCAGGTTCAAGCTCACCACGCCCTTGGTACGAGCTCAGTTCGCATTTTTCAAATATTGCCAGTGGGTGGAGTCAAGCTCTGATTAGGGGTTTAGTTACACTTTAAGGGAGTATGCACATACATTTGCACTTTGAAACATATTTAAAGTACAAACAAACACCATTAAAAAGCATTTATTATGTTTCTTTTTTATTTTATCTTTCCTTTATTGTGTAATATAGCATTGAGCATGTAAATAATGTGTCTGCAAAGTTACAAAGTTATTTCCATGACATAGCTTCATCACCTGCTTAGCTGCTAGTCTGGCTTGCACTCAAGCAAAACTTTGAAAAAAAAATTTTTTTTGTTCTGAGCAATCGCAACAAAGTTTGCCAGCAGACCAACCAGAGCAGAGTGCACATTTTGAAAGGAGGGGTTTAAGGATAAAGGAGCTACAACAAGCTCTATTAGGCAGATGGTAAACACCTATTTTGTAGCTCCTTTTTCCCTAAAGAAAAAAAAGCGTTTTTAGAAATTAAAAGTAATGTACATGTTTTCTACCGATCCCAAAAATAAAATAATGAACTTGATAAAAGCTAAATGTATTTTTTTATTTCAACATTACAAAAAAAAATGCCGTTTTCATTATAATCCTTTCCAAGGGCAGACATGTTTTCACTGCACTGACGTGGACAAGAGCAGGTGTGTCTTTATGGCATGGAACTGTTTGTTCATGCATTACTACATGATGGTGCTAAGCTTAGACAGGGTGTGGGGAGCAGATGTTTAAATAGTCACAGTTTAACCACACGAGCATTAAGAAGTTGTTTCAGTTAGAAACTTTACCAGTTCATCAACCTTCATACTGAAGAAAAGCTATATTTGATGCACAAATGCATGGATCTTAAAAGCATCATGTGCTTCTTTAAAAAAAAAAATTAAACAGGATATTTAATCACAATTAAATGTCAAAGGTTTACCTTGTCCTTGCCGAACCCTATACAACTGCTATTTAAGACTGTATGTACAAGGCCAGATCAACAGATAAACCCTGCAATACATTTTTGCTGACACTTTATGAGAAGAATTTACTTCACAGTTTGTGATTATGCATTTATATGGTCTGCAAGTTAAAGTATTGACTGTGAGCTTATAGGTTGGGAGTCGGCCACATGCATCATGCTTTTGTACTTTGGTCACATTGTCTACAAACAAATGAATCAGCATTGAGTCAACAATAATCATTTCTTTCTGCATAGTCTGGTTTAGGATAAGTCACTAAATAAGTCACAAGGGGAAAAGCACAGTCATACGGAAACTCACAGGCAGAACAAGAATTTAAACTGATAAGATTTAGGGTTTAAAGGAAACAAAACAATGTAAAAAGTGAACTGGGAAAGCTTGTTTTTCAGCCACCCAATGTGATCTGTAAGGTTTAAGGTTTGGTAAAATCACTTAAAGTGCTTTTACAGATTAAGTGCTTTACCAACAATACTACTAGAAATACTATCACTTGAAAAACTTGAAAAAAGAAAAAGAAACGATCTCATGTTTCTTCGGTGCTTTCCACTGCATTGGGACTTTCCGCCCCACCCCCATTTTTTAAATGCGGATGTGGGTGGACTCTAGATTAGTACCGGTATTTGTTAAACAAGCCTGTTCTGAACCATTGAGCCTTTAAAAAGCTCTGTAACAGCCTTTCACACAGGTTTTGATATGTGCCCCATTCGGTATAACAATGACTTTCTGCTATTTCACAATAAATCTTACGACAGACCAAGTGATCTGTGTCCTTACCTCATAGTCTTTCAGTGATCCAGTCCAACTACAGCCTTCATTATTACATTTAGCAGGCAAGCTGTCAATTTCTCTGCGTGCTGCGTTGTCAGGAAATGCCTGTGGAATATGGGAAGGAAAATACCATGGAGTTTACTAAGTTAATGAATATCTACCATTTCCTATTCCTAGTACTACTAAACATTACACCAGTGTCAGTAAGTGTACTCTGGAATTTTCCACCCCAGTTTACATTTAGCAATGACAAGATAAGACAATGATAGCTTTGTTCTGAGATCTCATTTCAGAGAATGCAGCTTACCACTGTTATATTGAGCATAGAAATCGTCTCCTCAAATATACCCTCAGAACGGCAGGCTTCGCAGGGTATCGGCCCTGTGCTAATGGGGAAAAAAAGATTTTGACAAAATTTGAAATACAGTCTTTAGGCAAAGTAGGGTGGTTAAAGGCAAGTGGAGATTAAATAAGCAGGCTCAACAATTTCTTGGAAACCATTTCGCCTTCTTTCTCGGGGTTTGACAGAAGTGTTTTAACTGGAAAGTTGAAGTGAAAGCAGCATTTGCAACACATATTTGTAAGTGGAAACTGTTTTGCAAAAAAATTTGGCACTATAGACCAGTGGTTCTCAAACTTTTTCAGCATGCGGCCCAGCTTTTGTAGGGTGCATTCCTTCAAGGCCCCCCCCACTAAAAATTTATGACAAAACAGTTCTCATACTTAACATTGTATAATTTATTTTGGTATAATTAAAAAGTAGTGCTGTTGGTTAGTAGCCTTATTTTTTTTAGGTTTAATTACACAAAATTCATGATAAATGTATGTATTTTATAAAATGTCATAAAACTGGGGCCCTCCTGGCACCATCTCCTGGCCCCCAGTTTGAGAACTACTGCTTTAGACTATTCGCCTTATCAATCACAGACACTGCATATCTCTTCTAGTTAAAATGCATTTCAAGAGAATTCAGGGGTTGTATGCAAAACATTTATAGGAAATGATGACAAGATAAAAGTTTGAGGTAAGAACCACCCACAAAATTATCCCACCAAAGACTATTTAGGAAGTCAAGTGAAAAATCTAAAAGTTTTAATTTTTATTTAATTTTAATTTACAGCTTAAAAATAGATGTTTCTCTGACATTCTTGTTCACAGTGTTTTAAAATGTTAAAAATGTTATCTTTGTTCTGGGGTGTATCTTTAAAGTGTTAACGCTAAAAATGCTTAATTACTAGTCTTTATAATACGTGATATAACTTTTACGTAAAAACAAATTGTCGTGCTCATGCTCACCATGAGGGTGCAACAAAGTTTTAGTATTTTTATAGTTTGAAGTGACTGCGACAACTCCAATCGATTGGTCACAGACTACCTGATGCATATAAACCCTAAAACAACTTATCTAAACTAATCTATGATTTCATGGGCTTTAACTTCCGGGATGCATAGGTTTTTAATTAGTTTGGTGGAAAGCAAACCCTGGCTTCATCCAAAATCACGTACTGTGACAATACGTACATAATTAGATAAAGTACCTAATGCTTTATCAGTATAACAGTAACTTCTACGTAGAATATGCGGGTGCAGTATGAATACCATTCGGACATACTGCATCTGCCATGATGTCATTGTCATGTGACCTGTGTTTTTCAAAAATCATGCACCCGCCTTTAATGTAATGTCGTGCAAATCTTAAAGCAACACTATGTAACAGTGGCTCATGGTTACCCCAAGTGGTTGATAAGTGCAATTGTCTTTTACCAGTGTCGTAAATACTAACGGTGTAAAAGCCTCCCCGAGGGCAGGGCAATACATGTGAATTTGTTGACTAAGACTTTGTTCACATTGCAAACTTTAATACTCAATTCCGATTTTTTGCTAAGATCCGATTTATTGTTTGACTGTTTACATTACGTGGCTAAACTCAGACAGCTGTGTGAACTGTTCGTGGTCCTGAACTGCATCGCATGCGCAAAAAAACAATAATACATCACGCACAGCACGCAGACTACTGAGCGGGTGTGGTGGACTTCATTCGAAGCTGCGCAGATCGGCAAGTCGACACGTTTTATCTAAATTCTGTGGGACCGAGCGATACGAGAGCATACGAGCCGAGGCAGTCTGCTCCCGGGTTAAGTGCGGGTCGGTCATCTGGACAACGCTTCAGGAATTTTTTTGCATAAAAAAGCAAGAAATCTGCCAATGGGGTAAGCAAATTTTCTTGAATTTAGTGTTTAAGATTTTTTTTATTAATATTATGTGTATTTTGCATATATTTCTAAGGTTGATACATTTGATATACTGTTGTTTAGTTAAATCTACATCAACGTGTCATATTATTTGTGCTTGCTTTTACACGGTAAATATGCATTTAAAGCAGCTTAAAAATAAACAGCTTTAATTTCTTGAAAATATATTGAGGCAGAAGAACTAATGCATGTTTCATGTTTTTTTTTAATTATATTTTAGTACCGGTAGACAACAGCCCAATAATTTTTTACAATGGTTTATTTTAGCATGTTGATTTTAAATGGGTCTAAAAAAACCATGTTACCGCACAAACAACCACAAAAATGTACCTTACATAACATAACATCTTAGTGAATTCGCTGTGCAAAAAATTTTTTTGCTGCGTAATTTAAAGTAGTGCTAAACAGATATATCGGTCTATGAAAATATTTTTCAGTCTGACAGTACAGTACTGTAGACAATGACAATAATGCTGACCATAGCTGAATGACTGACACCAAGGCAGAGCTCACCCAAGACTGAAAATATCCTAGGACATATCCACAGAGGTAAGTGAAGATGGAATATCCAGGTGCAAGTAGCCATTGGATTAGAAGGCAACTGAGGCAATCAACTTTAAAGTTTAAACAAAAAGAGAAATATTCTATCCGTCTAGCTACAGTGCAGTGGTAGCTACAGCGGTGGAATTAAGCAGACTGGGAAATTTCCATGGAGAGGGTGGCAATAATGGAGAGCATGAGGCAGTAATCCTTGGTACCTGGTGAGTTGTTTGAAACAGAACACACAGAAGCGATGGCCACACTGTGCTTGATAAGGTTTCCGCAGGATCTCTTTACACTGTTGACATTGGTATTTCGATTCCATAGACACCGACAGCACATCCCGAGATATCCCAGGCAATGTGGAGTCCAAAGAGGAGGGTAAAGACGGTCGTGCCATTGCCTTCCATTTACTCACAGTGTCATCTGTGCTGATCATCTGCAAAATCACAGAGCACATCTGTTCACATTTACAACATACTTGTTTAAATTCAACACAACACATTTTTGTTCCATATGTGACATATTTACAAATGAAACTCTATACTCAACAAGTTTGTTTGTTTGTTTTTAACGCCATGCCAGCTTCTTTGGCTATTTTCATGGCGAGACCAAAAAAAGTTTTTACAATTCATTTTGATAAGAACTGTAAAATCTAGGTAAAATAATGTTTTTGATGACTTTTATCTCTGCAACAATGTTTTGCAGTTATTTTGCAACATAACTTCCTTTGCAGTACCTTCCATTTTTTGTAACACTCCTTTTATGCAGCGTTTTTGCTTTTGTGATACCGTTTTCTATTTTGCGCTTAACGTTTCACTTCACTTATGGCATTATTTTAACATTAGGTTAGAGTCAAGGTAATGGGGTATGTACAAGTTTTGCTACTATGGATGCCTCAAAGCCATCACACCTTGAAATGCAGACAGCAGCAGACCAAGTCATTGTGACTGAGCAAAGGCACAGATGAATATGATGTCTATGATCACGTATAGTAAATCTGTCATTGTACATCAATATGACAGTACAAAGTACATCTTACACAAGAAAAAAAAATGTTTTATAGATTTAGCTGTCGCTTTTGTTCTGATCAAACGAAAACGTAAATGTTTTAAAACAAATTGTGTTACTAATGACTTACCTGCTCAGTGGGTAAAGCCATCTGTGCACCAGTTTTTAATTCCTTCAGATGTAAAACAGTATCACAAGCAAACAGTTGACTGAAACACAGAATAAAAGCAGCATTGCAAAAAAATTGTAGGTATTGCAAAGGAAGATTTAATTGCTGCAAAAAAAAACGTTGAAAACGCAGGTTAGAGATATCAAAGGATTTAAGTTCTTTAATTATTGTTGCTCTGTTTTAGCTTTTTATTTAATTTTTATTTAACAAGGAAAAAAATCTAGAGTTAAACTTTATATCTATAAACATTTTGCTCAATACCTTATTTTTGGTTTATAATATTTTATTTTTGTCCATATGCGTCATTGTTTTGATTTCATAAAATATCACCACCCACTCTGAAATAAGCCACATTTTCTCAAATGACAAAAGGTTGTAAGGTTATAATTTTTGATTTCAAGTAGTTGTTTACCCAAAAAATAAATAACAACTTGGATACTTCAACTTCTACTAGGCTTCAAGAAAACTGAAAGAATCTTTGATACAAATAAAAAATCCAATTTTTTAACTTCCAAACTTTTGTATGTTTAGACAATTAATTAGACGTTTTAAAATATGGGTGGTAGTATTTAGACACATTGAAGCTTTAAAAAAAGATGGGCATGTGTAAAGCACAATAAACAATAATGCGCCAAAAACTTTTCAGTTTATTCAATCTTAAGCTTGCTTCGTATACCGACATGCCCAGGGGTCTCATTTATAAAACTGTGCATAGGATCCAAACTAAAAGTGTACATGCACCCAAAAACCAAATATGGCATTCACTTAAAAATATTCATACTCAACCGCATTCGCACATCTGTAAGCAATGTTCTATTTATAAATCAAAGATCACATGCAAGTGTTCGTACGTAAATCAGCCACATAATTCAACTAGGGCTGGGTGGTATGATGGTATATTCCATGGAACGTAAAGAAATGGGCATGGCTAACTCTCCACTCCCACATGTTAGTCTGAGTTATCTTCGTTATAAACCCTGCTTTTTGGTTAAGGATCGTTTCACACTTGTAATTAAGAAGGGGGTTATCCCTGAAATTAACCAGAAGCAGAGTTAGCACCGCTTTTGTGGGGTTAACCCTGCATTGTGGTGCCAAACCCAGGGTTAACTATTTCCAGTTTGAAAAGTCCTTGAGTGTGTGACGGAGAACGTTGTGTGGATTTTTTTAGTGATTATGACAAATAATTTTCAACAGAGGGTTCCATTGCCAAAAGATGACTTTATTGCTAACAACAATAAGGCCGAGTTGGTGGCCATTCAACTAAAGAGACTTTTTCAGAATTCAACCTAATATACAGTTCTCTAAAAGTTGAAACTCCTCCCATGTAGTTGATTTTAGCATGTTTTATGTTTGACAGGTGTTGTGACTTCATTCCTTGCAAATGTCAGCCTATGCGTTTTTAGCTATGCTCTCAGTTACCCATATTTTAAACTCTGCATACATTGCAGTCTTTAATACTGCTAGTCTTCCGCTTACAAGCATGAGACATGTATACTTGCAAAACACATTTGAATCTAAATACCATGTTCACCAAAGATATAGTTCTGAATTAAAAAAATCTTCTTCAACATTTAAAATAAGCCACTTGTAGTGGCAATCTGTCCACAAAAAAAAAAGCCACTACAGGTATTTTGAAGCCATTTCCAACTCTTGCTGTTGCAAATAAATGAGGTCCTCCATCGTTGTACAATTAACTCTTCTTTATTATGTAAATTTAAAAACATATACAAACGACTGACTTAAACGTTCAAGGACGAACAGACTAAAAACCATCACCATCGCACAGCTGAGGTTGAAAAACTGTGTGGCTTCCTCAGCTAACTTACCCCTCTGGCTTCCCAGTGATTCCCTTACTACCCTGGCTGATTAGCACATACAGGTGCGCAGGTGACGTAACAGACAAATCATTCACGCCAACCTCACGCCCACCCACACACACACACACTATACATGCACACACATTCACATTGGCCACAACACACCGGCCCCTAATTGTTACTGTATATTAACACAACAATTCATCAAATTAATAATGGAGCCAATGACAAATCATTCAATAATGTTCATAGTGCAAGTGTGCATTTTCAATCAATAATGTTCATAGTGCAAGTGAATGTCCATGGAGTAGATAACCTCAAAGTTGAGGTTACAGCATTAAAAGAGTCTTAATCAGCCTCCAACAAAAGACAGATCTTTGTGATCGGTCTCTCAAGTATGTTGCATTTAGTCAGGACTTTGACAGAACGTACCAGTCCCTGTGTGTCTGGAAAGGTCTGCAACACCTTTCCTAACAGCCAGGATCCACGAGGGGCAGTAGAATCTGCCACAAGAACAATGTCCCCTACAACAAAGCTTCTCTTGTCCTTTAACCACCGTTGCCGTTCCTGTAGTAGTGGAATGTACTCCCGAACCCATCTGTGCCAGAAAAGATCAGCAAGAAACTGAACTTGCCTCCATCGCCGTCTGGTGTACAGATCACTTGTGTCAAAAAGTCCTGGTGGAAAAGCAGGTTTGCCCTTTAACAAGATAATGTGATTGGGAGTCAGGGGTTCCAAATCATTAGGATCATCTGAACTTTTTGTGAGTGGACGGTCATTAAGAATAGCTTCCACCTCACACAGAAGAGTTTGCAATCCTTCATCATCTGTAGTTTGCTGATGAAGTACGGAATTCAGCACCTTCCTGACCATACGAATGATTCTCTCCCATACCCCTCCATGATGTGAAGCACTAGGGGTGTTGAAAGTCCATTTTACTCCAGATTGAAGTAATGCGTTTTGAATTTGCTTGTGATTCAGAGCAGATAGAGCTTGTCGCAGTTCACGTTCTGCTCCGACAAAGTTGGTTCCATTATCAGATCTAATGTGTGACACTTGGCCTCGTCTTGAAATGAATCTACGCAATGCATGGATGCATGAACTGGTGTCCAGTGAGTACGCCATTTCCAAATGTACTGCCCTGCTGGCCATACAAGTGAAGATAACTCCATATCTTTTGATGCGGCTACGGCCTGCCTTCACCTCGAAAGGACCAAAATAATCGACACCCGAATTTGTAAATGGTGGAAGATCTGGTTGAAGTCTTTCCTTTGGCAAATTAGCCATCTTTTGCTCACCCAAATTTCCCCTATAGCGTCTACAAATAACACAGGAAGAAATTATCTTTCTGGCTGCAGAATTAGCACTGGTGATCCAATACTGTTGGCGGAGTCTGGAAAGCAGATGATTTCTTCCACAATGTCCCAATTGCTCATGAATGTGGCGCAAAATGAGAGTTGAGATATGCTGATCTTTAGCAAGAATGACTGGGTGTTTTATGTCATCAGGCATTGCCGCTTTACTGAGTCGTCCTCCCACTCTCAAAAGCCCATTTTCCAGCACTGGATCAAGTTTGTAAATTGGACTATTTTTCTTAACTCCAGATATTCCACTTTTCAATGCAGTTATTTCATTGCTGAACTTTTCCATTTGGCAATACTGAATAATGGCACTTTCAGCAGTGTTAATATCTTCCAATGACAAAGTTTGACCACCCAATGTGGCTTTGAAGCCTTGCATCTCCTTTTCCACTTTGTTCTTCTGTTCAGATATGTCAAGTCCACTACCAGACACACACTCTTGTATTTCCTGTCTTTTGTGACACAACAACTGCAACACCTTTCTCCACCGATGAAACCAAGCAACTGAGGTCTTCAACCTTTTCCATGACGAGAAGTTTGTAATCAGCTGGGTCATTGCATTCTGTGACTCTTTGAGGATTACAGTATTCACAACAGCCTGTCCTTTAACCTCAGGGTCATCACAGCTAAAAGAAGAAGTAGGTTCCACAATATTTATAGGCCAGTCACCTTCGTTCTTGAAAAGGAAGTCTGGACCATGGATCCATCTGCAACATGTAAGAAGTTCTTCAGCTTTTAAACCCCGGGAGGCTTCGTCTGCTGGATTCTGGTTTGTGTCAACATACCTCCATTGGGGGACAACAGTGGCTTCTCTGATTATGGAGATCCTATTTGAAACAAAGGTGTGAAAGCGTTTCGTTTCATTCCTGATGTACTTTAGCACAGTTGTGCTGTCCGTCCAGAAAATTGAACTTTCCAGCTCTAATTGTAGCTCTGCTTTCAGCATTCTGTCAACTCTGACAGCAAGCACAGCAGCTGTTAGTTCCATCCTTGGGATTGTCACCTTCTTGACTGGAGCAACTCGTGCCTTTCCTAAAATGAAGGCTAGATGAACTTTGTCCTGATCATTTTTTAACCTCAGGTATGAAACCGTGCCGTAGCCATCCTCGCAAGCATCAGAGAAGTGATGCAGTTGGACACTTTTGAGCTGTCCAAAATCTTTTGGTTTGATGCATCTTGGCACGTTGAATGCGCTAAGCCCTTTTAGGTCTTCCAGCCACCTGACCCACTGCTGCTGGTATTGATGAGGAATGAGGTCATCCCAACTGTAGCTCAACCTACAAAGGTTTTGCAGCATCAACTTGGCAGGTAAGGTAAAAGGTGCCAGGAATCCAATGGGGTCGTATACAGAACTCACAACAGACAAGATGCCTCTTCTTGTAAATGGTCTTTCCTGGACTACCATCTTGAATCTGAAGGTGTCAGTTTCTGCACACCATTGCAAACCCAATGTTCTCTCTACAGGGAGATCATCTCTGTCGAAATCCAGACCTTTGATTTCTTTAGCTCTTTTCTCTACATCAATGGACTCCAACACTGATCTGCTGTTACTGACCCATTTCAACAACTGAAATCCTCCCAATTGGCATAGAGCTGTCAGGTCTTTCACCAAGACCATTGCTTCTGCCTTTGAAGGCATGGACTTCAAGCAGTCATCTACATAAAAGTTCTGCTTGATGGTGTTGATCACATGTGCTGGGAATTTTTCTCTGTTGTCATCAGCAGTCTTTCTTAGGGCAAAACTAGCACAGCTGGGTGATGATATTGCACCAAACAAATGAACAGTCATTCTATATTCAGTGAGATGTTGTGTCAGTTCACCATTTGGCCACCAGAGGAAACGAAGAAAATCTGCATCTTGTTTTGCCACTTTGACTTGGTGATACATTGCCTGTATATCCGCCATCACTGCTATAGGTTCTTGACGAAACCTTATGAGAACTCCAAGCAAAGAATTTGTCAAGTCAGGTCCCTGGAGTAGTTGATTGTTGAGGGAAATCCCTTTGAAACTTGCACCGCAGTCAAACACCACTCTCAGGGTTCCTTTTTTGGGATGATGCACGCCATGGTGCGGGATGTACCAGACCTTTCCTTCTTTTCCTTTCAATTGATGTTCTGGCACCCTCTCTGCATAGCCCTTGTCTATGACATCACCAAGGAACTGAACATATTCCTCCTTAAATGTTGCATTTTTCTCAAGTTTTCTTTTCAGGCAGAGAGCCCTTTGCTCAACAACATGGCGGTTATTGGGCATAACAACATTATCCTCTCTAAAAGGTAATCTCATGCAGTAATGTCCACTGTTGAGTTCAGCTGAACTGTTCATGATTGCCATAAAATTGAGATCTTCTCTAGACATTTCTAGCTTGTCATCTGCCGATTTCTCATTGAAATCATGATTGTATTGCTTCACCAGTAGTTCCTCTATATGAGCAATAGTTATTCTATTGGCTGTAATAGTGGGACAGCTAATCTCAGTCTCATTGCCTCCTCTCACTGGTCCATTGATAACCCAGCCGAGTAAGGTTTTAACAGCATAAGGTCCTTCTTTGTCGCTGTGTAACACTTTCCATGGTTCCAATGCCTTTGGAACATTGGTCCCAATTAACAGCTCCACATCAGCATCAATTACAGGAATTTCCACAGAGCTTAAGTATGGCCATGCACTTAACTCTTCCTGTCGTGGGATGTTGTCACGAGTCACAGGCATTTTACACTGTGTGTAAACTTCTGGCAATTCAAAGTAGGTGTTACCATTGAGTGCAGCTATTTCCAATCCTGAGATAACATGACTGTCAACAAACTTTTCTTGATTCATAGTCCTTAACAAAATTTTGGCACTCCTTCCTCTGACTTTTAGCTCCCTCATGAGTCGTTCAGAGCAGAAAGTGGCTGTGCTGCCAGGATCTAAAAATGCATATGTAGTTAACACTTGGTTACCTTTCTTAGCCTTAATCTGAACAGGCACAATTGCCAATACACTGTCCTGTGCTCCGGCCCCTATATGGCCACATGTCTTGGGAGAAACCTTATGACTGTTTCCTGATATTTCCTGCTGTGTGTCCTCTGAATTGGTTTTCTTCTCCTTTGAATGGATGTGAAGGATGGTAGGATGTTTCAGATTACACAATTTACAAGACAGACGCCTATGACAGTCCCTGCTCATGTGTCCAACAGATAAACACCCAAAACAAACACCTTTCTCCTTCAAGAAGTTAATTTTTTCATTGTGTAACTTCTTTTCCATTTTGGGACACAACTCCAATTTGTGACCATCTTCACACAGCAGACAAATTACCTTATTTGGTTTATCAGTTAAGTTTCTCTCATTTTGCTTTTGAGTCACAGGTTGACAATTGACAGCTGCCACAGAAGTAGCAAAACTGCTTCCTTTTCCTTTAAAGCATACTCGTGAGACTTTGTTTCGCTCCTTATGCTTAGTTGTTAAGGTAACTGTATCCTGAATGTTTCCAAAAAGTGGACTGGAAGCAATAGACACTTGCCTTTCAATTAAGTTGACAATATCACTGAAACGTGCTTGACGACTATGCTTTTCCTGCAGCTCATAAGCAGTGCTTCTCCACTTTTCCCTCAATTTATATGGTAACTTCAAAACAATAGCACGCATGTTGGATGGCATATTCATCTCTGACATATAGCTGATGTTCTCCATAGCGTTACAACAGACACGTAAAAACAAAGCAAAGGCTTGCAAAGCTTCAATGTCTTCAGATTTTACTGATGGCCATCCAAGAGCTTTTTCCATGTATGCAGTGGCTATTTTTTGTTCATTTCCAAAACGTTCTTGTAAGAGGGCCTTTGCTCTTTGATATCCTCTGTCTGGTGGCATGTGCTGACAGCTCTTAACCAGCTCCCTAGGTTGTCCTTTAGTATACTGCTCCAAAAAGTATAAACAGTCAATGCTGCTACAGGCCTTTCCTTCCACTCCATGCTCGAATGCTCTAATAAAGGTGCTGTACTCTAGCGGATCTCCATCAAAGCATGGTATATCCCTTGGAGGTAATGATAATGAAGAATGTTGTTGCACTAATAAAGCTGTTATGTCGTTTTGTTGTTTCATAATGGAAAGAAGATTGCCCTGGTCCACATTAGTTTGCATCAGGTCAACATGTTGAATGGGTTCCTTTGTATGATGTGTTGCATGATATGTTTCGTGACATATTTGAGGTATGCTTGGTTGGGGATTCAGAGCATGAGCTTTTGGTACAACATACTCTGAAAATATTTCCTTGCGTCTTCCTCCCATTGATATGACAGTTTTGTCACCTCTTATTGATGGAAGATTGAACTGAGGATTAGAATACTTAGGCTGAGCCTCTGTTATCGCTGCTGCATTGCTGCCTCCTGTTGGTGGAAGATTAAACTGAGGATTGGAATACGTAGGTTGAACCTCTGTTTGCACTGCCGCATTGCTGCCTCCTGTTGGTGGATGATTGAATTGAGGCTTTGAACTTTGTGGAACAAATTCCGTAGCAGAGAGTCTGAGAGAAGATTTACGTTTGGAACTTCGCAAATACGAATTCATTCCATCTGAATGAGCTTGTGAGCTCTCCACATCAGATCCTCTGTAAACATTAACCTTTGCAGTTTGTACAGCAATTTGACTTTGCAATTCCAGCAATTCCCTTTTTTGCCTGAGTTGCTCCTCCTGAGCGTCCAGCTCATGTTTTTGTTTAAGGGCAGCTGCCTTAGCAATAAGAGCGGCTTTTTCCGCCTCTGCTTTTAAGCATGCAGAGGAAATTGAAGACCTTGAAGACCTACAACTGTAACGGCCAGTTGATGAGCCTGATTTACCACCAACATTAGAAACGCTGTCCCCTGGACTAATGTCATCAGTGACCACAGTGGTGGCTGGTGCAACTTCATTTAATGCAGCATCATCATCATCATTGTCCCCATTTTCAAACAACCACTTTTCCACGTTTTGTATTATTACTTTATTGTTGTGCATTTGATTTTCAACCCATTCATTTTGCTTTGACATTTCATCATCAGGCAATTTTTGTTTCAATGCTTCGTGAAACTGTTCAATTTCCACACAAAGTTTCAAACACATTTCATACTTTGTTTGTACCTCAGACACATTTCCCTTTAAAAGCATCAGTTGTTTAACATCCTTTGTTAGTTTGTGTAATTTCTTTAACCTGGAATTCCTTTCCTTTTGATTTGATATGATTTGTAATTGCAATGCTTTGACCGTCAATTTGACCGATCTTTTACCACTTTCATTTTCCGTTTCATTTTGATTGACAGCTGCAGACACATCACTCATTTTGATATAGCAGAACTGCTGAAGGCTTTATTAAGAATTGTAGCAGGACGTACCTGTGTCCTTTTTGTGAGAAGGCCAATCTCTTCAACACAACTTGTAACAATCCTTAATTTGTCCTACCGTGATTCCTCCGCGAAGCTCTTTCCAAGCGTGTGTCTGCAGTGAGTGGATTCAGCTGGGACTCAATCAATGAAGCGCGGCGCTGTCCTTCGCGTGGCAAATCCAATCTTTCCTTGCTTTGAAGCTGAGTTTTTCAACAAAATGTAGTGGCAATCTGTCCACAAAAAAAAAAGCCACTACAGGTATTTTGAAGCCATTTCCAACTCTTGCTGTTGCAAATAAATGAGGTCCTCCATCGTTGTACAATTAACTCTTCTTTATTATGTAAATTTAAAAACATATACAAACGACTGACTTAAACGTTCAAGGACGAACAGACTAAAAACCATCACCATCGCACAGCTGAGGTTGAAAAACTGTGTGGCTTCCTCAGCTAACTTACCCCTCTGGCTTCCCAGTGATTCCCTTACTACCCTGGCTGATTAGCACATACAGGTGCGCAGGTGACGTAACAGACAAATCATTCACGCCAACCTCACGCCCACCCACACACACACACACTATACATGCACACACATTCACATTGGCCACAACACCACTCATAAGAAATGTACTTGGCCCCAGGTCTCTGGGTTAGATTTGCATAAACCAACCGAAAAATGTATTCATGCAGGTCAACTGGCAGAGCATTCTATTAGCAATGCAAAGGTCGATGGTTTGATTACCAGGGAACACAAACCAATAAAAATCCATACCTTGAACACTGCAAGAACTTTTGCATTAAATAATCTGCCAAAAGCATGAACTTTATGTTAAGTTGACTGCCAAGAAAATGCAACAAGTACAAACACTGCTGGTGTACTGAATTTGAATCAACAACGAGCTCGACAGCTTTGTGTAACTATCAAATCTCATTCACATTTGTGCATCTAAACAGCAGAATCGTTAAAGGGCCAATATTATGCCAATTTTTTCAAGTGTCAGGTGTGCCCACAATGTGTCTGTAAAGTTGCAGCTCAAAATACCCCACATATTTGTTATGGCATTTCCAAATGCCCCTATTTGGGCAGCAGCAGAAAGTCTTGTTTTTAAGTGTGTTCCTTTAAAGGCAAATGAGCTACAGCTCCCTTATCAACAGTCAGAAGCCCATGTGTTCAAAAATAGATCTGATTCCTGTGAATACAGTCTGAAACAATAGTATCTTTAACCGCAATACTGCTACAATATGCTAAATGAACACATTTAAAAACAGATTTTGGGTAAAGTTAACCAGTCAGTAAGTGGCTGTGGGCAGGGCTTTGTTAGTGTGACATCACATTAACAAGAGAATCAAAACAGCATGTCTAATGAGACTGATTTTGTTTAATGGGAATTAAAAAGGGTGGATTTTTCATTGTATGGTGGTTGTGTTTACATACTGCCAACACAAATTTCTGTCCAAACACCCTGTAAAAGTGGATTACATAATGTTTGCCCTTTAAAAGCAATATTTGAGAACGATGGCAGAGGGAAAGAGATTTCCACAAAATAATGGCTTAAAATTATACTTTATTCATGCTTATTTGTTCTGTTAGGAGCTGACCTTCAATATCTTCAGATCACTATTTACTTCAATTGTATAGAACATCCTAGAAAATATATATTTTTGATGTATGATCAAAGAGTAATTTGGGAAAAAACAATGACTCAATACTTCACTCAATACTTGCCTCAAAAATGTTACAATACCAACTTTGTCAGTTATTTGAGGTAATGTACCATATTATAGAATTACATTCTGTATTATTTAATCTACAGAAATCAAAATAAATGCAGCTAGATGTATAGACTTGTAACTGTACAATAAATAAACTAGATATTATAACAGTACATATGTTTTTAAAAAGCTCAGTCTAATTTCAGTCATTAAAACGACACATCTAGAACTCCAAATCATAAAGTCGTTCAATCATAAACAGCAAACAACAAAATCATTACATTTGCAGGTCACGCAAGATCCAGTGTTGTGGAAGTTTTTTCCTTTAAGATCGTTTAGGCCTTAAAATGTCGGCTAAACAGCTTACATACTCCCTGGTTACAGTCACCAAAACAAATAGACAAACCATCATACAATCTATTGTAATATGTATCTACCTCAAATGCCCAAATGAATAACAACTAATTAAATTCAATAAAAATAATTTGAAATCTAACTAACAGCGTAAAAAATGAATATACGGTTCAAACAGTGGCAAAAAAATGGCAACTCGCTTCTCGTACTCTACATTCGTACTGCAGAGTTATTGCCGACGTGTCGCAATCGTTGTATTACGGCTGTATACCGTGAATATCACAGCAACCAAAAACTACGTAAAAGGTACTCACCAGACGCTCTGAAATACTCTGAGAAGTCACACCAAATGGTGGTGTTTCAAATATAAGAACACGCCCAGGAATGTAGTCAGTCACCAGTAGGTAGCTCGCAATCGAAGATGCGAACATTATCTAGTGTTTTTACACTGTCCCGAGGATATTGTCGACATTCATATGGAGGTAGTTTTTACAAAGTTTTCACAGTGCGGCTAGTTCCATATTTAAACGCTTGAATTGTGTAACGTTAGTAAAACTATATAGCAAGCGTATTTTATAGCGAAACGTTCTGACCTTGCCACTAGCCTATTTGCTAACCAGTATTGTGCAAGATGTAAGCCCTTTCTAAATATTTTAAAACGTGCCATCTAACACAGCGATCATATAGTAATTTAATAAGTTACATCCAGTGTTCAGATGGTTGTCTTGCAATAAAAATAATTTAGCGATCAGACATGGGCTGGTTTTCGCTGTTAATTCATAATCGCTACTCTACAAATGTAAACATTGTGGCATGCTATTCATCATTTCTGGTGACGCGATTACTTCAGCCAGATATTCGCCTTTAGTTCTTGTGACTATTTATAATGCGTTTAAAGTGGAACACAAACGTCTGCAGACTGAAGCTACTGGAATCTTGCAGAGCTTAATTTGTAAAAATTGACACAGCAAAGTTTTGCCAGTCAAACTTTGTGAAGTCGGTAAATGCGGAAGGTGGGAAATACACAGTTTTAAAATTAACATCCAAATACTTCTCAAAAATTTCCAATGAACGTTTCGTATGAGTATATGCCAATTCACTTGTTTTAGACACAGTCTTATATGTGAGAACTTTTATACACACACACACACAACTGGTGACATTTTATATCGTCTTACAGCTCTATTCCAGTGGCATTTGGTAAAAAAACGTTATTATCGTAAGAGAGATGGGAAAGTTACATTGCGTCAGCAAGAAGCTGATGCTATGGAAGCTCCTCCCTCTTCTTCTTCTTCTTCTTCTTCTTCCTTCTTCTTGTTTAATGGCGATGAACTCCTAAGGAGCATTATCGCCACCTACGGTGCTGGATGGCAAATTAACTAGGTGATAAGTCTGAAGTTTAGAACGGTTTCCCCTTCCTTCTCACAAATAGACCATTGCCTATTTATCTTTATTTGTTAATCCTTACTCTATCATTCTAACTACATCATCATTGCATGACAGCTGTCATGCGTGTTCAGCTCCTCCAGCCTGCGAAGGTCGCATACGTCATCAAGCCTGGTTTATTGAAGTTAACTGACCATTACATTCACAACTCATAGTCATATAAAACAATTTACTATTAACAAAAAATAACAGTCAACTTTATAATTGTTAATATTCTGAAACAAGACACACTTGATGACGTATGCAGACTAGATATGCGACTTCCGAAAGCTGCAGCCTTTGCATTGAGACACGGCCGCGTTCACACTAGAGGTGCTTCCCAATTCTTATTTGTGCATCCTCGTTTCCTTTCCTTTGCGTCCTTAGCTCCACCCTCCTAGGATAGAGGAGACGAAGTATTACGTGAAATGGCATATCTTTCCTTACTCTCTGTATAAAGTTAATTCTCTGTTATCAAATTATCAAGTGCATTAAAAACCCCAAATATTTAAAAAGAAAAATAAAGTTAAATACTTACTTGAGTTAGAGGTCATAGCCTACCACATTAAAATAAATACATTAAAGTGCTGTAAAATTAATATATGTGTCTATTCCACTGTTCATTTATATACAGTGGGGCTCGAAAGTTTGTGCAACTTTGGTAAATATGACCAAAGAAAGCTATAAAAAATAATCTATAATGTTTCTTCTTTTAAGCTTAAATAAAAAAATCACAAAAATAAAAATAATTTAACTGTAGACATGGAGCACCTTTTAATCCATGTGTGCACCAAAACCATATTGTGTTCCTACTGCCAAAAATACTCTTCTTCGTTTCATATGTACGCAAAACCAAGTCCTATTTAAAGTTCAAGTATGGCAAATTAAATAGGATGGTTTTGTGGCCATATGAAACGAAGAAAAGTATTTTTGGCAGCAGGGACACAAGATGGTTTTGGTGCACACATGCGATAAGAAGTGCTCCATGTCTACAGTTAAATATACTGCTGGATATTAATTGTTTTGAACCTACTTTTATACCAGAGGTCCTGGACATCTTATTCAGATACATTGCTTCATGGATTATATCAAATACCAACAGATTAAACAGTCAAAACCTGACTTGCTCTGCTAGAAATCTTGTAATGGGTCATGGTAAAATCTTTCATTAAGACATTGGTTCAAAATAAATAAAGTAAATAGGTCCCTGACACAAAATCAAGGTCCTGCCATAGCCATCCCAGTTCCCTGACCTTAACCATACAGAAAATGAATGAAAAGTAGAGAGCAGCAACATATGAAGGTCTGTATTGTGTATGGAGGAATACTCTTAAGATCACTTGACATGAATTCTTCAACCTCATCAGACATTATATAAGAAGTAGGGCTGTCAAAAGATTAATCGTGATTAATCACATCTAAAATAAAAGTTTGTGTTTACATAACATATGTGTGTGTAGTGTGTATAATTAATATTTATATATAAAAACACACACAGTCATGTATATATTTAAGAAAAATTGGTTATATTTCTATATAAAATATTTATATTTCTATATAATATAAATTATATAAATGTTTATACAGTATATAAATGCAAATATTTCTTAAATATACACATGAATGTGTGTGTATTTATATATACATAATAATTATACACATTACACACACATATGTTATGTAAACACAAACTTTTATTTTAGATGTGATTAATCACGATTAATCTTTTGACAGCCCTAATAAGAAGACTTTGAGCTGATATCCTTGCAAATGGAGATAGCAAAGAGGATTAAATAAAGGGGTGCCCATATTTATGCCCAGTGAGTATTAGAGAAAATTATTTATTTTGTAATGTAATTTTCCTTTCAATTTCAATAGTTTTACTTCAATGAAACATTATATTTTTGTGATTTTGTTTATTTAAGCTTAAAAGAAGAAATATTAAAGATTATTTTTAATAGCTTTTTTGCTCATATTTACCAAGGGTACACAAACTTTCGAGCCCCACTGTATTTTGGTGCTCTATACATAAATATTAAATATACTGTCTGAAACGAGTCAACGTTTAAAATAATTTAATGATTAATACTAACATTTATGGGTGTTTAAAGACGTGACTATGTGAAAGGGGAGGAGATTTAAACGTATGTCAGGTTTAGTTGATAAAACACTTCCGCATAGGATACATCATCGCTCATGACTCCTCAAAAAGCCTCCTAACTCCTCGTTCCTCTCCTCCTCGTGCATGGTGCAATAAAAGAAAGAAGATGTCCTACAAGATGGCGGAGCTCAATTGGTTTCCGGGTTGTAGGATGTAGGAGCGAGGAGACGAGGAAGCACATTCAGAAGCACCCTAAACTTTTCATCCAAATAGGTGTGAACAGCCCTGTCCCAAATGACGCACTTCATGTAGACTTTCGGGCTCGTGGCCTTAAATTACCCGTGCTCGCTCAGTCTACGAGTCCATAGGGTGTCCTATTTGTCATTTTTACGCTCCAAAGTATGCTCATCAGCGCCCCCTTTGCACCCTTGATGTGGTCTTTGGCGAAGCCCGCATTGCTGCAGGCTCCCCACACTTTACCAACCCAGAAGTCCTTGTGTGTGCCATTTGGGACAGGGCCTTCGACTACAACTCAAGACCAAACTCTTTGGAATTTTAATAATGTAGGAGGATGTTTCCTGTCGGGCATACAGTATAAGCAGTGATTAAAATCTTCGATATAAAGTGTTTCTGGTTGCAACTTTTTGCTAAAAAGTATATTTTTAACTAATTCACCATCTAATTCACTTCATTTGCGATAAAAACAGAGAACACGGCACTCAGGACACTATGGCAAGCAGCAGATTTCTGACTTGACGGCTCCATCTTCAACTCTTCCCTCGACTGCAAACGGGAAACCTTACCAATCAGTCTGCGTAGCACTACATGAACTTGAACACATGCACCTATTGACTTCCATTCATACGCAAGTGAATGTGTCAGACCAAAAAACCCAAGCTTGTGCAATGAAATTTGACATGTCGCTTTGTAGCAAAGTTCTAATCTGGTGAACTCTGACCTGCGAAATTGTATTACATGGAGCGCTGTGTCTAGCAGAATTTCCTACTTTTGGAAGTACTTCAGGATTTGTTCAACGTCTCACTTTTCTCTCATTTCAGTACTCTCTTGGCAGCAGCACATAAGGCTTGGCTCCAATGTAAATGAAAGTTTGTATCCAGGTCACATTCCAACCAGCTCTGCTCAGAAAGCCCTTCTGGCTGTGGGTTCAGGAGTGGCTGCCCTGCAGAACCCCTACAGACATGGTAAAGCTGTTATTTTTATTATTAATTTAATCTGATTACAAAATAGGTTTCTATTCATGATGTCCCTAAATAAGAATTGATACTTTCATTTTTGTTCTGAGTAGATGGCAAGTCCATATTTTTGAGTGAAAGAGAAAATTATTTAATAATTTATTTTTTACTCATTACATATGAGAATGTCAATAAATGGATTCATAGGAAGGGGATGGACATTAGAACAACATTTATATTTTAGGTGCCCTGATTGCTGATTCATAGTAGTAAAACTGTTACGTGACATCACCTCGTCTAGACATTTTTTTCTATGCCAGTGTTGGGATCCAATCTTCAAATGGAACTGTGTAGTCAGTCATTGCAAGATTTGTAATAGCAGCTCAAGATGCAATGACCAAAATATGTAATAAACAAATAATAAAGGGTGGTATTTTGTAAATGATGTCATCTAAAATTCTGTTGGTTAGCCCCATGACTCAAATTGTTTACATTAACCTTTCACAGATATGGTCGCAGTGCTTGGGGAGACCACTGGTCACATGGCCCTGGTCAATCTTAGGAATCAGATGAGAAATGACCCTGAAGGTTACACAATTCTGACGTATGTCTCATTTGTTTACTTTCAGTGTAGTTAAATGTTGATGTTTGTTATGCATAATGGACTCCAGATGTCCTTGGCAATCTGTAATATTATGTTTTGGAAAAGTTCTGTCATTTGTTTATACTTTGTAGAGAACGTCCTCGGATCCGCCTATCTACACTGGACGTCACTCGGATGTGTGCTTTGCCTGATGGGTCATTAGGAAGAGAGTACCTTCGTTTCCTGGAAGAAAATGTAAAATTCGCTCAAATATTTTTTACATTTTAATACATAATGGTCAAATCACACACGATCGTCTCGTCTTTTTTAGAGAGTTACCCCTGACTCACGGGCTGATGTGAAGTTTGTGGATGATGAGGAGCTTGCGTATGTCATGCAGCGATATCGTGAAGTCCACGACCTTTTGCATACCTTGCTTGGCATGCCAACCAACATGCTGGGTGAGTGTTACCATAATGGAAAATATCGGTACTGTTGTAGTTGTTTTTAGATTTGATTATTTAGAGGATTTACATTTATTAAAAGAAATACTAGGGCTTGCAAACTGCATAAGAATACCTGGTGTGGTGTAAATGAAACACAATGTTTGTTTTCATGGCAACGTGGTACACATGCATGTTTTCTGTCTGCATGATAATCAACACATTGTAACTATGTACATTAGATACATTTTAAAACTTCAAAAGAAAGACCAATCAGTATGCCTTAAGATTTAATATTTCAATTTAGTATTCAAATTTGACTTTAAAATTATAATAAATGCAAGCATCATTTACAAGCAAGTCAGTCAGTGATTTTAAAACTTTGGTCCCAAGTTGTAAGTATTAAGATTTGAACAAACAACACTGGGGCAGTTTCCTAGACAGGGCTTAAGTCTAGTTCAAGACTAAAATGCTTGGTTGAGCTGTCTTAACTGAAGTAGCTTTCACTGGCATATCTTGTTCACCAGTTGTTGTTTTTTGTAAGGTATGTTTGGAAAAACTAGTAAAATAACCAATGTGAAAAATTAGTACACTTCCATAATGTACTTAAAGTGCTCTATTTTCATGCAATAATTTTGTACTTAATGTATTATTATAATTTTTTTAAATGTTCTTAAGATTATCTAAGTGTACTTATTTTTGCTATTTTGAAACACCATTAATATTGACTAAAATGCGATTTTAACCTACTATCTCAAAGAAATGTATTACTACAAGTGGTACCTTAATACATGTTTAGCATTTTAGTTAATTTTCATGACGTTTGAAAATAGCACATATAAGTGGCCTACACTTAGATGTTCTTAAGATTATTTTAGAATTATAAAATAATTTTTTTAAAGATTATTTTATTAGATTATTTTATTAAAAGAGGAAAGAAGTACTAAAGATAATAGTTTATTAAGTACAAAATTAGTGCCCCCCACCTGACTGCAGATGATCAAAAGTTTGTTTGATAGCGCTGCGCATCTTCCTGATTTAAATAATATGAAAATGTTCCAATTTATATCATGTAACTTCAGTTGTTTAAATGACATTGGGTGATTCTTACGAAATCCAAATTTAGGTGTCCAGCATCTGAATTTTTAAAAAGCCCTTGAAGACATTCGAATATTATTATGGTCTGAACTTACTATAACCATTATTTTATAGGATTTAAAAACATTTCCTATAGAATTATTTAAATTTTTTAGATTATCATTATCAAAAATGATAATTACCGCAACATGATATTACATTAAATATATGCATTTGCAAACTCATGTTTCGGTAATTAGAACTGAATGAAAGAAACTTTCATCTGGAGAGAAAAAATAAGAACCGCTTACCTGGTAGCAATCAATTATGTCCCGTCCAACATTTTTTTTTAAATGTTAGTTCCTTGAGGGCTTTCCCCCATTTTGACTTTTTGTACCATTATAATACTTATTGGCAACTAGTCATCATATCTTTCTCTTAATGGGACACATGCTGATGCTCAGTAGGACACATATGGTTCTTTAATGGAGTGGTTTTCAAACCTTTTTTTTGTATGGTGCATTCCTTCGCCCCCCCCCCAAATAAATGTATGACATAAAACATTCTAAAACATATTAAATTATACAGTGTATTGCTGTTGTTTAGTAGCCTTATTTTTCTAAGGTTTCATTACACAGAATTTATGAAAATGTATTTTATAAAATATTATAAGACTGGGGCCCCTTGCACCATCTTGCATCATTTTTAATGGGCATAAATGTGGTTGAAACCGATAGCCTAGTGCAGGGGTAGGCAACGTCGGCCCTGGAGTGCCGATGTCCTGCAAACAGACCTGAACAAGCTAATCAAGGTCTAAAAAGTCACCTGAAACTACAGGTAGCCAAGGTTTTATAAGGGTTGGAGCTAAAATCAGCAGGACATCTGCACTCCAGGACTGACGTTGCCTACCCCTGGCCTCTAGTGCATCCCAAATTGTAACATTAACATTTTAATATTACACTATAGTTATTATGGCCTTTAGAAAAGTTTTTTTTTTTTTTGAGGAGATAGGGTAGTGCACAATATGCCCCTGTGGCGCGGCCCAGGCTTTTTTCCTTAATGGCAATTTTTTCCTTTCATTACTTTTACTTTTATACTTAAGTAGTTTTGAAACCAGTACTTTTACACTTTTACTTGAGTAGTTGATACTTCAACTTCTACAGAAGTCTTTTTAAACCCTAGTACCTATATTCTACCTGAGTAATGAATATGAATACTTTTGACACCACTGGTGTATTGACCCAATGATGGGTTGAAAATAACTCAGTATTTTTTGAGTCTACTTCTGACTTGTAATTGGTAGAAACAAATTCTTCTTTCCTCTGAATCTTTGGCCTTGTGATGATTCGCACCTGTTTGACTCATATGATGTGCGTCTCCAACCCTGTTCCCCAAGGGACCTGTCCTGCAGATTTCAGCACTGACCCCAATCAAACACACCTGAACCTGCTAATTAAGTTACTCTTGGCTACCCAAAAATTTGAGGCAGGTGTGTTGGACCTTAAATATGCAGGACTGGTGCCCTGCAGGAACAGGTTTGCAGACCCATGGTCTTGAGACATTCCATACACGTCCAAATACAATGTTATGTTTACTTCCTGTCTCCCGAGATACCAAGGCTGGGTTCCACTCCAGTTTTAGACACGCACTCACGAGGGGAATCCCTGTCGCCATTTTGAAGTGCGTTCTACTTCGTCAAGTGAACCAGGGAAGTTTTTATGGACGGACCCTCGCTCCCCTGATTTTGACCGAGGGGGCGAGTCTACTTCATATGTACACTTCAGGCAGCTCCATATACCACAATACAACACGATTGTGACGTCACTTCAGCAGCCTGCGCTTTGCACAGTTCAAATGATGGAGGGGGCGGTCTCCCCTTTCCATGTGATCAAGGGCTTAGGGCGATCCATTTGAACCTACTTCAAGTGTTTCAGCAGTAGTGGTCACTCGTACAACGTAAGCAATGATGTACATCCGAGTGAACGAGACTGAGGGAAGTTAGCGAGGGAAGGTCATAAAAAACCAAACTGGAACGCAGGGATGGTCTTGTGACATTATAGACATAACAAATCCATTGTTAGTTTTACTTTCTGTCTCCTGAGATACCTACATTGTCCTGTCCCACAATTCTATGCATGGGCGTGCATGGGGAATGTAATTGGTCAATACTGGTCGAGTTTAAAAAAAATAAAATGACGTCCAAGATCAGCTTGAGCACAATTTAGTGTAAATTTAGTTATATCTTCACTTTTTACACCTTTTAATTCCATGGCTAGTTAGTATTGTAGTTTTCAAATATGGAATTAGTTCACTCTGTTTATATTTCAAACTGAATTCCATTACGCTGCCTATGAAGTCTGTCCAAAATGCTTATCTGAGCTGCCTTCATGCCTCCGAAGTCATTGCCTCATGAGTTGCCCCATTTTTATGCCCCCTTGTGGTAAAAATATATAAAGGATAAAAATGCTTATTTGACACATTGGCAATTTTGTCTTGAAACGGATGTCATTAGATTTATCATGCAGAGTAGGATGGTGTCATTGTCAACCAAATATCTGGTCCGCCAACTTTATTTAACACCTACTTTTTCAAACTTCTTTCACAATTTTTGTCTGATATGACTGAAATTTGGTATGATGCATCTACAGACAGTCCAAACAAAGTTATCAAAAGATTTTTTGATAGACCAATTTGTTCTTGTATACCGCAAAAGCAAATTTAACGGCGAGCGAGCATGCCAAAATAATTTAAGGTGGTATCTTTGCAAAACTTTTTGTTTTTGACATGAAGCTTGGTATCTGTTTACAGCACCACCTACTGGTGCAGAGATAATAAAAATTGTTAGTTTTGCTTATAACTTTGGAATACTTCTGTTTAAAATCATGAGGGTTTTTTTGTTTGAAAGTGCTTTTCCAAACTTGCCTTTTTGTTAATTTGGGCCCATCTTGGGCTTGACCCATATTTAGAGCTATATTTAGACTATTATATCAGTACAATTCTGCCTTGCATTGTACATTTCTTTTCTATTATTATTATTATTTTGGTCGGAAAAATAAAATATTTGATATGAAAAACTATCAATGCGGGATGGTACGTTCAACTCTGGGACCTCAGCAAACTTCCATAAGCTGTATGATTTTTTGCCCACAGGTGAGGTCGCTGTGAAATGGTTTGAGGCTGCACAGACTGGTCTGCCCATGTGTGTACTTGGAGCAACACTTGGACCCCTCCGCCTGTCTGTCAGGTATGCACAGTTTTGGAGCTTTGTTTTCGGTTTACTATATACAAGTAAAACTATATTAACAAATACAAAGGACAAATACACAACTACAATTCCCATGTAATAAATGTTTGTGAAAAAATAATATACAGTACAGGGCAAACGCAAATGCTTAATCAAAATCATTTTGATTCAGGGTGTAAGTAGTAAATATCAATAGATTTCAATATTTATTGCATTTGTTTTTTTGTTTTTTTTGCAAGTTATAAATACGATGAACAAGGAGTCCTACATTAGATAGTGTGGCCCACAGTAGAAATCTAATCTCCCTATCTTCGTGTCAAACCTTTGCCTTTAAACAGCTTTCTGTATTTCCCACATTCAAGTATATAGATACTTAGTCTTGACAAAAATAACTGCCTTTTATAGGCATTGCAAACATGACCGCCAAGTGGAATGACTTCCTGTGACTGTTTTAAACATCATGACCAGATGTTTAACTTTACTGGTGATGTTGTCACTATTGATAAATAACAAACATACAACTCAATACAAAGATCGTAATTTCCTTCTTCCTCCTACAGACAACACTTCCTGCAAACTGACTATAAAATAAATGGCTGAAAGTACACAGCGTTTAAAAGTCAATACTGTGTCTGACCGATGAAAATTGTTTCATTTTGAATGTTTCTAGTAAATTAATGTACATTTTAAGATACCACTGCCATCGTCTGATGTTCAGTGGAAATATGTCTAAATGTAGCATAAAAATACAGAAAACAAAAAAACACCTTGCACAGACCTATTTTTTTATATATAAGTGACTTTGATTTGTCAGAACATGTACAGCAATAAAGTTTTTTAGGGTATGTTTGTAAAAACAACTTGGATTCCTCCCAAGTTTTGTAAAATTGAACTTGAATTGTATGTGTGTTTCAGTCGTCTACAAAAGCTGATTAAGTCTCTTGGGCCATGGGCCTTGCGCAGTGGCACTCGTGCCCGCTGTGTTCTCAGCATTTTCTATGAGCGCAGATGGGAGCAGAACCTACATGATCTCAGACGTGAACTGAACATCGAACCACCACCACTCAATCTTGCCATCAGAAAAAAAACATCAGAGAGCAGTAAACCTATTAGTTAACTGATTTATCTGACTGAAATGTTTAACCCACAAGGAACTTCCATACATCCTACTAAAAAACAAAGATCATCATGTTTGAATATCCTGCTTCCTCCTTATACAGGAAATGCTGTCTGAAAATAATCACAATGAAAAATAATATAAGGCATAAATCTATATAAATTTTAACAGAATTCAAGAGAAAATGATTTTTTCATTTTGTCAAAAAGTATTAGAGAATTCAGGGAGAAGATGTTTGGTTCTTTATATAAGCAAAATATAAAACTATAGGCAAATCTGGGAGCTGAATCATCTCTTTGTTTTTAATACGAAAGGAACTTGAATAGTTCCCTATTATTGTCAACAGAATTATTTATTACTGCTTGTATTAGTGTAACATAACCTTTATGCATCACAAAACTTGTCTGTTCCAAAACTTCACAAAATGTACAGTGTAAATGTTAAAATATACATAGTAATGTAATGTGTAATTTATAATTTTGTATACATTAAAATCAGTCATGTTTGTATTATTTATATCACCATAAATTTGCATATATGGTACTTGCATATTTGCATTCTGAAACCAATTAAACATGCTGAACAAATTTGGATTTAGTAGATTTGTTTCTTGATTTATGTCTGGGTTTTTTCACATGTTCTCTAATTCTAAAGCAAAGAAGGGAGATTTCTGCCCTCTGCTTCCCTCTAGTGGTGCAATTCTTGCTTTGGATTAAAGGGATCACCCAAAAATGAAAATTCTGCCATCATTTACTCACTCTCATGTTGTTACAAACCTGCATACATTCTTTGTTCTGATGAACACGAAGGAAGATATTTTAAGGAATGTTTGTAACCAAACCGTTTGTGAGCCCCATTTACTCCATAGTAAAAAAGAATAAGTGAATAGGGCTTACAAACTTTTTGATGGGTTTTTACATTATGTAAGATGATTTATGTAGAAAACGGTAGATCGCAAAAAAGCTGTTTTTTTTGGAAAATAACAGTTGTTCATCGGTCAATATCAGATTAAAACGAAAATAATCTTTACTTTCCAGATGTGACCATCATGCTTTTTTACAAACAACAAGGTAAATATTACATTTAAATCTTAACTATGCCAGTTTAAACATGATCAGAACCATTTTAATTATTCAAATTTCAAATACAGGCATGTTGTGTTCTGTCACAGATATTTGTGATGTGGATAATAAATACAAAAAGTCAACAATAATTGTACTAATTTAACATATATACAGCTCTAAAAGAGAGAGAGAGAGAGTGAGTGGATTGTATTAAAATTGTTCAATAACTTAAAAATATATATAAATATTCACTGTTACATAGCCTGTCCAAATATTCTGACAAAAATAACTGCTGTGTAAATATACAACAAATTTCCTTCTACAATATTACTGAGAGAATCACACTTTTCTTATGTGATGATTATTGATCCTCAATTGCACGAATAATGTAAAACATTATAAAAAAATTACACTTCAAATGATTCTGTATCAGAAAAACCTTCATTCCTTCACTCTTTTTAAGTTGACTAGAGAGACACTCTGATCAGCTACAGCACATGCGGCCAGCAGAGGCTCGCTGAAAGCATGTTTGACTACATGTAGCACAGACATAGATTCAGGATCATAGAACAGCAGCGTCTGACTGGGCCAGTCCAGCAGCAGACCTACTCTCTTGAGCTTCTTAACCGCAGATATACCCACATTACATCCGTCATGGCAGAAGGAAAGGTCTCCATCATAATGTGAAAGCACCCATGATTTCGCGTTGTAGCCCAGCCGGGCATCATTGCCGGACCCCTTGCGTTCCATGCTGGCACAACATACACCCACTTTAAAAGCGGCACTTGTGCCCACGTCGACTACCCAGCTGTAAGTGCCGGAGGACATGGGAGGGGAGCAGAGGGCATTGGGCCAGCTGTCGAAGCGTGCTGGGTCATAGAGCGGTGTCTGACGCTGACGTTTGGGCAGGAATGTTAAAGTGCGTTGGTCGTCAGAGAGGGAGAGAAGTGGGCTGACTGTTTTCTTTTCAAACTGTAGCTTTGTTGAACCGTGGGCTAAAGAAAAGAGAGAGAGAGAGATACATGAAGATGACACTAAAGCTATGGCAAATGACAAGGGTCAGGGAGAGGCATTCATTGCAGCAGTGGATACAGTGCATTAACAAGATAAATAAGATACATGCAATAATGAACCTCTTATCTAAGATGGTTTACCTTGCATCGTTTTTTCCCTGTGTGCAGAGACAAATGATAGAGAGCAGAAAAATTGTTTACTGCTAACTCTTTCGTTGTCCAGCATTTCAAAAAAAAGTTGCCAGTCAGCGCCAGCTTTTTTTGATTTTTACAAAAGTTTAATGCCATCCAGAAAATGTTCTTTTTTTAAACATATAAACACACAATATATCAAATATATATTTTATATCAAATAAAAAAATTTGAACAAAAAGCTGAGATAATTGCATTTTTGTAAATGATTGTTAGAGAACAGATTTAGAATGACAATCAAAACATACTTTGAGTTTTTACAGTTTTTAGATCAGTTGATGCTTCAGTGTTTTATAAGTTGGGTAAGAGCGCCACATAGTGGATAATAGCGGAAATATGAATTGCCATAGAAATTTGTCATTGGCAGGGAAAGAGTTAGGCAGATGACTACATAATTTCACTTTCCTCACAAAAAAACATTTTCAATAGAAACTTTCTCGTTTTTATTTTACTACGCAACATTGGCGGGAATAATACATATTTTAAATATAAACATTCAGTTATGATTTTAATTTGTATTTTATTTTAAACTTTTTAGGTTGTGTAATGCAACATACATTTTATTTTAACCAAGGTGTAATTTTAAATTGACTGGACATTAATTACATATAATTAACATGAATTAAAAATAACATAAAAATAAATAACAAAAACAATAACATATAAATTACAGGCTATATAATTGTCCATATTGTGGACTGACCCTTGGTTAACGGAAAATTGGTTTAGACATGTTGCAGAACTGAAGAGCAGGAAGTAAGAAAGGCATTAAAGCTTGTACTGTAAGTCAAGAGAAGTAAATCCTATTGCCTACAAATGATTCAAAGGTTTTATGTTTTTGCTTACTTCCAGGCTATTTTTTAGTTTTGAATTGATATAATGCATCCACAAAGTTTCAACAGTAAGCATGAAAACAACTTATTTTGTCAGGATAAATAGATTCAAATGCCTTGATATGTACTGCAGCTGATATGCTTTGATATATAAAGCTTAAATAGCATTTATGATTTATGTTATAATCATATGAAGAGTTTCTTTGCAAAACGAGATAACTCCGTTTTTTTTTTTTTTTCAGAAATCTCGTTTTTTGGTTGTGCATTCTAATTAACATCAAATCAACTGCAGTTGGTTTGTTTTAATTTAAACCTTCATAACTTAAAAAATAAAGCTAAGTAGCACCATAAAACAAAATAATAACATGATAACATAATAATAAACGTTTTGACAAAAAAATTAAAAACTCGTAAAATTATCTCGTTTTGCAACGAAACTCTTCATATGTGACTCTGTCTGTGAAATCTCAGTCTCATTATATAATGATGAGCTGGGTTTTCACAGGCTGGGTCGCAATTAATTTTCAGTAGGGGAGAGCGGGGTAAGTTGTCACACGGGTAAGTTGTCACACTGTTAATAACTCCAACACTAGAGGCTCTATCTCAAAAATCAAATAGCCACTTTATGTGACTTCTTCTTCTATAGTCAACTTCCTGTTCACATGTGGTCAAGATCACTGTAATCTGAGGTTAGCACAATTTTCTTATTTTTCTGCTTAAAAAGTAAAAAAAAATCACTTTACATTTTATGCAATACAACTTTGTTAGGTGTGAATGTTTAAAATGATTATTTTGCACAAAATAGAGGAGACCGTAAAGTGTCTTTTGATACTTTAGCTAAAGTGATATGATGAGCTAAACTTGAGATTTAGACAACATTAGCACACAAGTAAGTATGGGGCAAGTTGTCTCAATGACTTTGGGGCAAGTCGTCACATCTGACAACTTGCCCCTGTACAAACAAACACATCGAACATGCTCAGAAAACATGATATAGAAAAGAATAAGCCTCAATCTAGCAAAAAGCTGTTTCAAAAGAAAGGGAAGCAGAAATCTGGACCTATGAAAAACAAGGCAGCTAAAAGAAGAAAAATCATGCAAGAGTCATCATCAGATGATGAAGAGTGCTTCTGCCTCGTCTGTGTAGAGCCATTTTCAAAGAGTCGTCCAAAGGAGACCTGGGTAAAATGTGTAAAATGCAACAATTGGGCCCATGATGCTTGCACCTCAGGCAATTTATGTGTGTCAGAATTGTGATTCTGGAGATGAGTCCTATTAGTCATACAGGGCATCTGTTTTGTTCAGAGGTTAAACATGTTAAGTTAAGCAAGTTATCTGCAGCGTTCCATTCAGTTATCTGGTTTTATGTGAAAGCCATAGAACATTTGAACCAAAGTTCAAAGTAAAGTGGTCTTGCCACTTAATTGAAATGTGCATTATTTGGATTGAAATAATTGTTTTTCCAGATTCTCCAGGCACGGATGTTTATATTTCCAGTTTGGTTTGAGTTTAAAAATTAAAATCAATATTCACAATTAAGTAGTTGTGTTCTTATTTTTAGATAATCTAGTGTGACAACTTACCCGCCCTAGTGTGACAACTTACCCTCCGATGGGGCAAATTGTCACAAGTGCACAGTCACTATTCAACAGTCTACAACTCTGTAATGAGATAAGATATAAAGATGTTATGAATACAACATATGTGCCCAAGACTTCCTTCTTTCATTTGGTATGAGATTTATACCATTTTGATGTATGGTGCTCAGTAAATGTTAGACAGTGTGAAAAGTGTGACAACATACCCCGCTCTCCCCTACCTCAAATAATTACAAATTAAAAATCAGTTATAATACTACACAAAATATTGAGAATGTCAACTACCACATTCATCTAAAATTATATAAATGGTATTAAATTAAACTCTTGTTCTGTCTAAATCTCAGAATTAGAGTGGAAATATGCATTATTTAAATCCCATTGAAAGCTAGGTGATCATTGGACTAGATGTGCTAAATCTTTAATTATCTGTTTAGCATCTAAATTGAAGTAGAACTGTGCTTACCAGATGGTCCAAGCAGTATGGCACTGGCCCATAAGCCCACCAAGAGTTTACTGATGCTACATTCACTATTCATTCTCAGTTGCTCAGTGTCTCTGGGTTCACCGACACCTTCTGCATCCTCAACCCTAAAACATTTATGTACAAACAATGATCACATCTGACTAATCTTAACACATACATTCATCATAACATATTAAAAATTGCACTGATTGTAAATTACATTTTAACAATTACCTGTCGTATATTTCCTGGTTAGCATTCTGAAAATCAAGAATGAAAATACAACAATCAATAGATTATCATAAAATGTTTTATAATGAACATTATTATGTTCTTTAAGTTGATTATTAATATCAAAAGATACTATCTTGGTAAATTTTCCAGTCTAAACAATACACTAGAAACATTAACAAGCTAGCTTGAAGTATACAGACAAATGTATTTTAAAGTAAAAAAATGATAATATACAATTATATACAGTTTTCGGTCTGGAGACCTGTAATTGAATGTCCAAAAAAATTGTGCCCATATCTGCACCTTTTCTCCACTCTTGTGTTCTCTATTGACTCACCACAAGCATGACATCTGTGGAGTGTGTAAGTTTGTGCACTAGACTGGTGCGTGCGTTTGAGAGTTTCTCTAGAGTCTGTGTCCAGTGTGCTCTCTGAGTAAGAAGGCATTGCTCCACGCGTTCCTCCTCAAGTTGTATGGCCTCCAAGAGATGCTGCTCTTCATCCTCAAGAGCCTCACGCACTGCATTCACCTGAGACAGCACGCGCTCTCTCGCGCTATTTGCATCTACCTGTGAATTCAACACATACTATTTACTACACAATTTTAACCTGATTTAACTATAGGTATAGATATATGTACTGAGTGTATTTTGAGGATGCATTTTGTACCATAATTTTGCTGTACATGGCACCCCAAGATATTGCCATGGTACCAATGTCGCAAATTAACTATTATACAATGGCAACGGATTTCCAAAGGCATTTTCGGATCATAAAACACAAAGGGTGTCTTGGGTTTCTTGTGATCTTAAAAACTAACATTTAAAAAAAATGTTTTTGAACTTGGACAATATAATGAAAAAAGCAGCTGATAAGAGCGAAAATATATGGGAACTCTTTCAATACTGCTGAATAAAGTATTGTTCAATAAAGCATCTTAAGGTGCAACTTTCTTGCTAAATAATAAAATGCCAAGAATACATGCAAACTGAAAAAAAATGAAAATAAAAATAAAATAGCTAATTTTTAAGTCACACATAAATCATTCCATTTGTGTTATCAGATAGTTTTGTTTAAAGTCAAAACTTTATACTCATCAAAGTTCAAACGTTGATGAGTTTACTATTCTAATCAAATGAAAAAAATAAAAAATAAGAATAAGTGACCCCAAACATTTGACTGGTTATGTCAAAAAATTCATAGTTTTACCATGGTAAATATCAACAAACCATGATAATACTGTGCTTCTTGTTAATACTGTTTCCACAGTCTTATTATAGTGCTCTTTTTTCTCTATAAGTGTGAATGAGTGAATTTATCAAGTATACTTGTACAGCTTTCTCTCTTGCTGTAAGTGTACGGTCGATAAATCGCTCAATACGCAGGGCTTGAAGCTGCATCTTCTCACAGACATCCACCAATTGATTCTGTTTAAAACAAAGAAACTTATGTCAGTTTATAAAAGGACAAAGGATTTTAAGTGCAGGCAAGTGTGATTAAAACTGTATGCAGGAGTACTTTAAATGGATTTGGATAGCATTTGAGTTTCTCAGTGGAAAGAACAGAATCTGAGTAAATGTCATAGAATGGTTCATATTACTGGCAACACACTACTTATAGTAATAAATATAAACTAGCATTATATTATAAAAATTAAGGTATTTTCATTCACAAAGCAAATGGTAAGTTGTGACTTTTACATCGTATAAGCATTCATTAAATGAAAAGTGTAGAAAAGATACATTTGATTTGTATATTGTAATGTATATTTTTGTCACTGTTATAATAACAGTATGGATTAACAGTGCCTTTATTATCCATTTAATACAGTGGTTCTTCTCAGTCTTTTCGACGTACGAGCCCCCTTGTGCAGGGCGCATCCCTTCGTGTCCCCCCAAAGAAAATTCATAACAAAGTGAACTTAGAATTTTCCCTAAACAAAACATATTAAATTATAAAATGGAGTGCTGTTGGTTAGTACCCTTATTGGTCTGAGGTTTAATTACATAGAATTTATTAAAGAAATATTTATTTCATAAAATGTCATAAAACTGGGGCCCACTTGGATCTGGTGCCCCCCAGGTGAGAACAACATGAAAGATATAAAAATAATGCCTTTTATAATATTTACTTCCTCATTTATAATAAATTTTTTGTGTAAACATGGTGGGATATTTGTCTTCCCATTCTACATTTTTTTAATCGTAAGGTGTCCTAAGTACCACTTCATAATATTATTCATTCTTCAAATAAATAAACATGCAGTAAAAGAGGTCGCACAACAGGCGAGAAGCACCGCATTGTGCCATGTATCTAAAAATCTAACACATTATTTTCTATGAATGTAAAAATCTGTCTGCTAAGCTTGTGCTGAATCCAATGTGCGATACGTGAGATGCCCTACAAGCTTCTGGCCTGTTGTGTGAGCTTCTTTAGTTTTGGTGTTTAGTGTAAAAAAAAAAAATCAAATAAAATTGTGGTTTTTGTGTGAATGAAAATCTGTAGTTAAAATCACAAAAAATGTGGTTTGTGTCACACTATTAATGGTTTTACCAACAACGGACACTAGATGTCAAAGGTTTGCTGCATTTTGTCCAAAATGTAAATTACTGTCACTGCATTGTTATTACTGCTTAAATGCATTAAAATATGAAAACTACATTATTTCATCTTTCCATTGATATATTAATTGTCAACATTTTTGAAGATTTATAATAAGATATAGTGTTATGAATATTAATGTTTTTTTTTTAGGTTTAGAGTAGGGTTTAAGTGTAAAAACAAATTGGGCCTACATGTGGGCCTCTGACCTTTTAGAAACTGACTTTCACTATGTCATAATTTTCCCAAAATGGTGATGAAATATGAAAACTACATTCTTAGAGCTTTTTCAACGATATATACAGTTTGTCAAGATTTTTTTTAGGTATTATGTATATGTAAAACCAGATTGGGTCCACCTGAGGCCACGTGATATTTTAGAAACTGTCTCTCAATACATCATAATTGTCCTAAAATGGTGATAAAATATAAAAACTACACTTTTAGAGCTTTCAAACTATATTTCAAACTTTTTTCTATAGTTTGTCATGATTAAATAAGAACTCTTCACATGCAAAACAGGTGTCCTGCTGGTGGGAAAGTGTCATTTAGTAAGATATAAATGTTTTGAGGGACACTCCATTCATAATTTATTTTATAAAACTGTTAAAATATGTATCCCAAACTGTTAGACCTTTCTAATGATGTATAGTTTGTCGTGATAGATACAAATTTACACCAAAATATTGAAGTGAACTCAGGTGTCCTGCTCACAGGATAGCGGCAGCTAAGGGGCTTTAAAAGTGTTTATTTTAACAGTAGATCTTTTTTTATGTTAAAGCCCCCCACTCACAATTTCTACTTACTGAAATATTTATTTATTTTATATTATATGAGGCATCACCAGAAACATGCATTATTGTTATAAAAAAAAGCAAATAAATATCTTGTTTTTTAGTTGTTTTAGCTCACTTTCATGCTTATTTATTGTCTCAAGTCATCTTGAGGCCCCTTTGGACCACAGCCCCCTGGTTGAGAAACATAATAACATGGAGGCATGTATGGTTTCAAACTATTTTACCAAAAACATGTTCCAAATGTCCATTAAAGAAGACAATAATATTTTTGTCCAGGCAGGGCAGTAACCACAATAGACATGCCCCCCCCTAAAAAAATCAGAATGTTGGATTTTTTGAATATATATGCAAATAGCCCTGAATGTTTTGGTCCATTCAATGTTTAGGATGTGGCTACGCCCTTGGGTCCATGCGAAAAAAGGGAGACAAAACTTCTCTCCAGGAGAAAGAATTTTCTTTAAGATAATTATGTTATTTAACCATCTTGCTCACCCTTACTGCTGCTGCCCGGGTAACCAGTTCTGTCACCGCGTGACCCTGACAAGATCCATCCGACACACACTGAGAGCAGATCATTTTTCCTTCTGTACTACAATATAACTTCAGTTCGCATCCATGATCTGAACACACTTTCGGTTCTTCACAAGCCGATAGGGAATTTGCATCGCTGACATGGTTCTTCACTATCTGTACAGGTTTTGTCGACGATTCTCTGTTTACTGTGCCATTAGTGTATGAAAACATCCCACCGTCTTCAAATACATTTTTTCGAACTTCTTTTGGAGAGTCGTCCAGACCATGGTCAGATTCCTGGTCACTGACATGCAAGGACACCGTTTCCAGTTCGCAAAGTCTATATTCCGCACTCATGGTACCGATGAGATGCTAAGATGTTGAGTATTTAAAACAGAATGAACAGCGTGTACCTGCCAGTTTCACTGATGTATGTACTGTAAAAATACCTGTGGCGCAGGTGTATCCAGTTTCAGAGCCCTGCCTTTCGGTCGCCCTCGCAGGTGTGTAACACGGAAGTTTAAGGAACTGAAGAGTGCGCAAGTACTATATTGTCTGTGGTCATTAGTCAGTATTGTCACAGCCTCAGAGAGTCAGGAGTATTATAAGGACATAAAGGAAATAAAGTGTGTGTAGGGTTAGGGTTGGCTACAGTATAATAATTTCCATCCAGGTCAAAGGCATGAAACTGTCCAATGACTGAAAAGAATTGGAAAGCCCTGCGCTGTTAATGTGTAACTTTTTACGCACCAATAAATCAACTGAAGAGTCGATCCATACAACTTACAAATGCTAATATGTTGTGTGCTACAGTGACAGAATACCATCTTCTGATATTAAGTTTAAAATTTTGCCATAGGCCTACACATGTATCATGGGATTTCCAGTAATATGCTGTTTTAAAAGAAAATGCATTTTATTCTAGTTAATTTCATATTTAGGGAATATCTCCATGCATTCACATAAAAAATATAAGTCAATTTTATCAGATGAAATTAAAATTCTACACTCAAATATTAATTGAAATAAGTCCAGTTTCAAAACACGAAAAAATGTCTTAGTTGATGTATGCGCATCTTTTCCTCACTTTCAAATCCAGAGATGCTATTATTTGTCATGCAAATGCCAAACTGTTTATAGTTCCTGCATACATTTATTTAACAATCACTTATGTGCGATTAAAACGTGATCTTCTGTTGCACTATCAGTATTTTATCAATATCATCACTAGTACTTCCAGTGAGCATAAGCAACATTTCGCGCTAAAATGTCATGTTTTGTTTACGTAATGAAAGGGCGTGGTCAAAAAAATAAGTGGGATTTGCTTCGAAATCTAGCATTCGGATTGGACAAACCGGTCTAACAGTTTTACGTTTGTCGTTGATGTGTCTACGTAAGAATTAATGACGCAACGTTGAGCATTTTGGAACTGGTAGTCTTATTGGACGAACCGCAGTCAGTACTCATTTACGATTGGTTTACGCTCTAAATTCTTTAGTCCCTCCCCCTGAAGCTGGCAGGTTTTTCCAACCTCTCACAGCGGTGCATCGCGGAGGTTTGGAAGCGGGTGGGGAAGACTCGGGCAGCGACAGACCCTGTTACGCTACAAATTTGTTTGCGGGGTTGGGTTGCCCGGACCGATTTCAAGCTTACTACCATCGTATCTGCTCTCACATCTCAGCCTAGACCTGACATCCCCTCTAATGTCGGATTTCAAGCTTGGGATCGTTCGACTTGGCCGTGTGGCCGGGAAGGTGAGCTGAATCCTAGGGCTGCCATGTGCGACGCGAAGGGGAGGGGATCTGAAAACCATGAGCAAAACGCCTCTCTTTATAGAATTAAATGGCAAATTTATGTTATCTAGATTTCTCAGAGCATGATATATAATTGTCGTCGAAATTAGTGTTTTTTACACTAAAATTGCTCAGCTCATCAGCCGAGTAGGTTTGGTCGCGTTTGAGCCGCCTACTTTTGCTCTAGCGAGGCTACTACAACGCTGCGCGGATCGTTTGTCAACTAACTAGAGATTGCAAGTTTTTTATTTCCATTCACTCTTTGAGAGGGATTGAGTACCATAATGTTACGATTTTTAATCGTTGATCCTCATCTGTTAGGACACTGGCATCTAACATGGCTCAGAGATGTCTGAAAATGCCTCAACCAGGAACCGTTTGCAGCGTGACTCAAAACCGGCATGTTTACTGTGATGAGCATTAGCTCTGTCCTAGCTTGATTGTTTTTCAAACATTCGTACAACGTAATGTCAGTAATATTGCTTCTTATCGATAGGAAATCAGAAAATGTTTTAATAATTATTAAAGCGGCATAAATATTTTTGAGGAGTATTTTTTGCGTCATCCAGTGAGAACGGAAAACCGTCTATGGATGCCAGGCCGCTCATGCCATGACACTAGAGGGCACCCAGTAAACAGATCTCAATTGGGGTTAAACAATAAGAGCATGTGAAGAGTCGCATTAAAGCGTGTAATAATGAGTCTAGCCTTGCGCATTTTATGTTGTCATGAGGCTGTACAGACTCAAATTGGCAGATGTTACCTCGCTGGGTAATCGTTAAAAGTTTGTTTTGGTAGGCGTTTTATTTTCCTTGTAGTTGTAGTCTTGTAGTTTATGACATTAAAAATATTTACCCATAGTGTTTTTTTTTTTGACTACGTTCGTAAAGTGCTTTTGTAATCGACGACTTTTATTTTAAAATCACGTGTGAAGTTTACTGTCCTAAAGAATAAAGATACAAGAACCAGACTTTTATTTAAATTTAAAACCATGCATGCATATATATTGAATTGATTCAAACTAAAGAAGAGACAAACACAGTAACGTAGTACATAAAAAGTTTAAAATGGCTGTGATTTTCCAAGTATGATACATGGAAAAGTCTCAAAACATTGCTTTTAATGTAATTTTTTGGAAAATTCCATACAAAATCAAAATTGACACTGTTGAACTTGAGTTATTTTGTTGTGAACAATTAATCACAATAAATTGATAAACTGTAAATTCTAATGAAAATCTGCAAATTCACCTCCCATTTGAAACAGTGATCCTTCTCTTATGATGTCAGTTTGAAGTGTGGGTGGAACACGTCAAATTGTGGGTTTGCCACTCCTGTCCAACTGTCAATGTGATGCCAGCTCCATATCTGAACTAAATGCGGCTTTACTAGATCTAATTCAATTGATTAATAATACATTTACAGTGCTAAAAAGAAGTTACACCTTTTTTTTAAAGTCTGCCTTAACTTCCGATATACACTACTTTAAAGCAATACCATGTAAGTCTAGCTCTCGGGGGCCCCTACATTGGGGAAACAGTATTGTCTTCTACTACTGTCATAAAATCTGTCATGGTTACACCCGGGCAGTAGCGGAGTGGCCATTGGGAGAGTCAGGACATTTCCCTGGTGGGCCGGTAGTGTTTTGAGGCTGCGAGGGCCGGTCTGATAATAGTTATACATTGTGAGTTAAATAGCAACCCAGTCTGGCGGACTGATGTGCGGCCGCTGACCAATTGTGCAGCCTCTTTGCTCAGCATAGTATATAAAAGTGCTCAACCTGTTCGACAGGTCCAACCATGTTCAGGATTTTAAAAAATATAGGGGGATCATTGAACAGCCCCTCTCCAAATGGCATAGCCTGTCTGCCTTTGATGTAAAAAGCCGCCGAATTCTTGTTTATTGCAGTACATATGCGGTCGGATCCGTCACGCGGATACACTATTTGATAGACCAGTAGTAAGTGTGGATTAAGGATGTTTAAAATTTCTAGCCTGGTGGTCAGGACATGAATGGATCAAATCAGCACATTTGCAAATGTTTATATGGCTATATCATAAATAAAAATTAAAATGGTAACTTTGCAGTATCACATTATATATTTCCTACTATGTGATTTCCATATTACAGACGACAGTATTCAACTGCGTGGCAATAAACATCCTCACAACATTATTATTTCTCAAAACTTTGACAAATTATTTTCAAAGGAACTGTATTCTTACAGTTATTCAAAGATACTCACATTATTACGCATATGACGGCAATGAACGTCTCATATGGCAATAAATATTCTATAACTTAACATAACGGCGTATTGAAATGAATAAACAGAAACAGGATTGGCATGTAAATTGTATTATTATTACCGGAAAAACTGCAAAATTACTGAAATACACTCTGAGGTAAATGCGCCAAACACGTTAAAATAAATAAGCAATAACAGTGGAAAAAACATTATTATCTCTCAAAACTATATGATAAGTTATGTTTAAAGGAAAAATTCTTACAGTTATTCAAAAATGCACACATTATTCCATACTACTCCCATTTATGAGCATGTTAATCTCTGGCCTCGCTCTGTTATGTAATAGCTGATTGACAGGTGCGCATATCCGTCTTTCAAACAGGTATCATTTTGTATGTTACTCATTTTGGAAAATTAGCCATGATTGAATGATTTTATTATTATGAAAATTATTTTTTTTTTTTTTGGCAGATTGATTACGATTTTTCTTACCTTAGTTTTACTACAAATACGAGACCTTTTTTTTTTTTTACCACGGAGGGCCGGTGAGGCCTGTGCTGCATGTGAAATGTCTTCATCCCAGGTGGCATACCTTTCAGCATGTCATATAATTTAATATATAATATCATTATACAAAATATACACACTTTAATTTCATGGGTTTAATTTTTCAACACCAAAAGATCACGTAGCTCACTTTTACAAGCCAGCATTATTATATCCTATTGTCTACTGTTTTACAGAATGGATGTGCCAATTAAATTTGTGTTGTAAATCAGTGTTTGTAAAAGCCATATATTGTCAATATTATAATATCAAGCTACCATAGATGAATCTGCAAAGTTAAAAATTGCTTCCATTATAGCCTGAGGCAAGACACTTTCACCAGAAAAATAAATAAACTAACATGACTGTCAGCCTGCCGTAAAGCAGTTTAATTTTGTAGTTCTTTTTGTGCTCGGGTTACTACCCGCACCCCGAAGTTCCATAGTGGCATCAAAAGCGAGACAGACCCCGTCAGGCTATGGCATACGTGTCATTCGACCTATTGTAAGACAAGGGTCTTTGTAAATATATTATGAAGGTTGAAAAACTACATAGTGTTGCTTTAAATTTGTGTATATCGGCACTGGACTCCTTAGCCAATCAGGCATTTCAAAAGCAGTTCTTTGCCTAACTCTCTTTTTTTTTTTAGAGTGGGACATCCTGAAAATAAGACAACGAACATTATGGATATCCTTGATTGTTGTCTTATAACAACACATTTATCTTTTTCCAGACAAAGTACACTTTGATCGACGAGCAGGACATACCTTTAGTGGAAAACTATGCCTTTGAGGTGAGAACATTTAAAAGATTCCAACATGTGTGGTAAATTGGTTGTCATTTGAAACTGTGTATGTGGATTGTTTTAGTTTGCGATTAGTTGTTGATTGTTCTGCCTGTTTTATATATATTTAATGTTTTAATTTAAAGTTTTTTGTACTCTTGGGCTATTAAAAATTTAATAAAAACTAGGGATGCACCGAATCCAGATTTTTTAGGTTCGGCCGAATCCCGAATCCACCGTTTAAGATTCGGCCGAATCCGAAACCGAATACCGAATCCTACTCGCATCCTTATTCCATTAACACAGTAAAACACATTAATGAATTATACAACGTCCACAGCAGTGTATTTTTCATTTTATTTAATTTTAACTGTACATTATGCCAGGATGACAAGTTGGAAAACTATTTTGACAATTACCATAAGCCTATGCATAATGAAAGCGATGTGTTGCGACAAGCTCGTTTTTCCAATAAGCAAGCAGCTCCGCGCTGAAAACTATATTTAACTTTGAGTGAGAAGCTCCGCTCGTCAATGTCAGTTTTCACACGGCCGTCCAATTACAGTGGAGGAGGGGCGGGAGATTACCAAAGCAACCAACCGGCTCACAGCTGAAGCATCACAGCTACCAAGCGCTCGGCTGAAAAACAGCTGGCATTTGGTGTCCTCAAGGCGTTTTCAGCCGTGTTTAAAAGTTTTGGTGTGTCCAGCCCCTAAAGCTCACCGAAAGAAAAAGCTCATCTCCTTGTCAGCACCCGATGTGTGTAATCAACGGCCGCGTGACGTCGAGCAGCGTAGCGCAAGCCTAGGATTTGGTTCGGTGGAAAAAAATTCTAGGATTCGGCCGAACCCGAACCCCGTCAAAAAGCCCAGTATTCGGCCGAATCCGAATCCTGGATTTGGTGCATCCCTAATAAAAACTATTTTCATAAAACTAATTTATTTAAGCAAAAACTAATTATAAAGCATGCCTGTTTAAAGAAATCTCTTTTTTTCAGGCACGAATGGAAGTTGATGCAGATGGGAATGGGGCAAAAATCTTTGCTTATGCCTTTGACATAGGCAAGGGCAGGTGGGCAGGTCGACCACTGCATGAGTTACTCTGGTGAGTAAACTGCTAGATCCCAGTTCAGTTATTTTGAAATGCTTTCTTTTTCCCCCTATAACAAACACTTTGTTTTAAAAACTTTGTAAACATTGTGTTTTTGTGTCCTTGTTCATAGGGAGAAACACAGAGGAGGCATCGCTCCAAGTTTCCAAGTAGTTCACATAAATTCGGTCACAGTGGATAATCGTCTAGATAACCTGCGTCTTGTTCCTGCGGGATGGAGTCCGAAACCTGAAGAACTGTCCAGCAAACAAAGGTAATACCAATACTATAGTTTCTCATGTAGCAGGGATATCTTTACATTCCAACATACATTAAACTTGTAATGCTGTATACTTGCTGCATTTATGAAGTGTTTGTGCCTCTCACCCTGCACTGTTTGCCATTTGATCACGTCCTTGAAGACGTCAGTGTTCGGTAAAATTTATTGTATCTTTTCACTTGTTCGGCCGAAAATACTTTTTTAAACCCTTTTCAGCCAGAGAACTTCGGTTGCCATACATTTTGTGAATCCCTATCTTGTAGCCATTTTTAGGCTGCTGTACAAGCCGTAATCTGGTTTCTTATAAGTAATACAGTACACTATTGTGAAATAACAAGAATTTTTATCTAAAATGAAATTTCATGTCCTCTTTAGAGAGCAGTCGCTATACTGGTTGGCCATCCAGCAGGTTCCTGCAGACCCGGTAGAGGAGCAGTATCTGGAGCTGAGTCGCACACGTTACTACAATGCTAATGGGGAGCTGGTGGAAGAAGAAGAGTGCTCCTGCACTTACTATGAGTGTCACTACCCACCCTGCTCACTCATTGAAAGGAGGGTCAGTAAGACTTTTTGTCTTTCATTGAATACTGCTCATAGTTCGTTTCTTAAAGTTGATGGGTGTCATACCTAAATAATTTTAGTTTAATTTTAAAATCGAAGTTTAATACTGAATTCAATAAAAGTAGGGATGTCCCGAGTCGATCACAAAGATCAGTATTAGGGCCGATTACAGCCTTTTTAGGGCACACTCTCATTATCCAAACCAAACTGCGCTTGGGTGCGTTTGACCCCCAAAGCCTAGTTCGTTTGACTAGTGTGATCGCTCTGTACCAGGCGCGGTTTGGTTAATCCCGACCTGGCCAGCTTGCGTAGGTGGGCTGGAGTGCGGTTCACTTGAGCTCAGGCCCAAGAGTCTATAGTGTGAGCGCAATCATCCCAGAGCGCGATTCCAAATGAGAGATGTGAATTGCGCGACCACTCACCTTCATCTGCCTCTGTAAAGACCTTCTGATGCGCACGCACAGCAGGGTTACGTGGATGTCCGAGTTGAACACATGACAGACCAACTAAGCAATATGATGACATGAGTGTCTGTCATTGCGCACCAAACAACTCTGAATAAAAAACACAGACTTAACATTACGATGGGTTCCATTGTTAAGAAAACTGCTTTGTACTAGTGGTGTCACGATACCAAAATTATTGTTTCTGTGCTGATACCAGGTCAAGAAATTTGATTCCTGAAAAAGGAGAAACGCTCTCAAATCTCATTACTGTGCTTTATTTTTCAGAGCGGTTGAATTAGCCATTTACTAATAACTCCAGTCTTTTTGAGTCGTGTCGAGTACTCCTTAAAATTGCGGCGATATGGTTTAGTGAAACAAACTGAAAGAAAATGACAACAGTATCAGAAGCATATAAATAAGCCCTACGCTGCCTCTTGCTCGCGCACCGTGCACATGAATCATCTCTTCATGACACGCGCGATCAGCGGAGGCTCACGTTGCGGACCAAAGCGCGAGTATAAACAATAGGGGTGCACGATTCAGAAAATTTCACGATTCGATTCTCGATTTAAAAAACGATTCACAGTATGTAAATGTAGTTTACTGTTTCCTATGACTGATTGTAGTAGATATGCAATTTTAAAGAAAAGAAACACAACAAATTAAATGTAGTTTGATATTACTTTGTCTTTATGCAAAAATAAAAACTGTTATGAAGCAGTTAGATGACCCCTTTTATCAAACTCTATTAAATACAATAATATAGTATATTAATGATAGACAGTGCAGGTCTATAGATTATAAATGTGACTGGTGTTATAATGATTATTATTTCTATAAGATAGAGCAGAAGCAGGAAAAGTGCCTCTCTTTCTATTTCTCTCTTGCCAGTTAAAAAAAAGCTAAATCCACTCATTATTTCAGATTCAAAAGTCTACTTGCTGTCCCAGTGACAGGGGACTTACATTACAGCTTTGCGTTTTGTAAATCTTGAGTCCGCTTGAGTAGGGCTGTGACGATAACCGCGTCACCGCATCACCGCAGTAATGAGATGCCAACCGCGGTGCTGAGTTCATCACCGTCATCACCGCACTTTTTTATATTTTCTTTATTTTGCTGGTGAAAGTTACAGAAGTCATATGGTGTATGATATGAACTATACACAAAAGTCATTGTTAATCATAATTTACTGTCTTCCATCCTGTGTTCAAGGGTTCTAGAGAAAAAACTGCTTTCCGCACAAGGGGGAGGGACGGTGCATTAAACATATATAGGGGTTTATTATGTGCGCATGTCTTATAATTGTTATTTAATTACTTAGTTTCAGTACTTAAATACACACAATAGCCTACTGTCACGGGCGCAATCTTCTTAAACATGAAGCCATTAATTTAAGCGCGTCATGCCCAGGTGCTCTGATATTTATTGCATGCCATGGAACTGTACCAACTCACTCACTGCGCGAATAACAAAATCTCAAGTGCAAGGAAATCTCACAGCCACGCGCATTACATTATTCAGGTGCAAGAAGGTCACCGGGCAGCACGAAATGCGTGTTGGTACTGATAATAATAGCATAATTATTTAAAACTATAATGGTCAAACATGCCAACTATAGTTATGAAGGCTAGCGCGGTCGGCTGTAGACCTATATGTCTGACTATCGTAGCGAGGAAATGCCACTATCTAAAATCACATCTTGTGATGATTAACTATCATGTGGCGTTTGTCGGACTTGGGAGCACCAAACATACCTTTAGTAAAGCATAAAACTTCAGCCCAGCAACGACAGTTGGAAATCTCCAAGACTTTTGCGAGAGGAGCAAAGTACCATAGTGACATCAGTCAGGCAGGTGAGGGCTTACTGACCGCGTGACCCGTTAATGCTGTAAACTAATTTCTCCAGCTCGGGATCAAAAAAGTTTTATTATCTTCTTGATTATGTAAATGGACAGCAGTAATTTAAAGCATTGATTGGAGTATCCATAAGTTTTGCGCAGTTATTTACGGGATGATGCAATACGTTATTTCGTTTCGTATCTGCTTTGAAAAATTATAATTAAACATATTAACTATAGTAACATGAAATAGTATTTATTTTCGTTTCTTTTGAGTTTAATATGAATTATGGAACAGTTTTTGTCATTGTTTGTAACCCATTTTATTGTGCAATAAATTATTTAACGTTCAACCCGTTGCGTTTGGAGGAGTGCGTTATATCCACGGAGTGTTACCCGAAAAACACTCTAAAATGTCTAAAGAAATTGGAATCAAGGTTTTGCTTACAAGAAACAATGTTAAGCTCGACATGTTCTTTCTAGTTTTTTTCAGGTTGCTATTGTATGAAATGTATTGTACAAAATGGGTTATAAACGATGACAAAAAATTATATAATTATTATATATATTATATATAAAAATATATATATGTATTGCTATATATATATATATATATATATATTATACCTATGGAAATAAATATTATTTTATGTTGTTATTGCTAATATAATTTGTTGTTTTAATAATAAATAAGAAGACGTTTCCGATGCTTTGCAGGGGTGGGGGGTTGTGCTTTTGGGCTTTGGGGGTTACTGTTGTGCGGTTAACCGCATAACCGCATGATTTTTTTATGCTTTACCGCGGTGAGAAAATATCCTAACCGTCACAGCCCTACGCTTGAGCTTTGCTCGTTCAGTGCAATAGATTTTAGAAAAAGATATGGTTTATAAATAATAATAGAAAAGAGCCAGTTATCGCCATAGAAACCGCAGGCACGCTGAAACTGCACGCGAGCTTTTGCGCGGTAGCGCTCACGGCCATTCTCCGTTCGACTCGGGTTTTACACACAATATTAATCAGACTTGGGACCCGATGTAATTGAACTATGACTGACCCGGACCCGACTGACCATTTCAAATACAAACCCGGAACCATACGGTCCGCTGGTGCTCCGTGAAGTCCTCTAATGTTAAAACTCTGCTCAAGTTCAGAAACATGAAGGATACAATGTGACACGAGCTTGTTCGCGTCGCATCCCAATTCATTGAGAAACAGAGAGCACGTGAACGCATACACCGAACTCATGTCGCACACAAAATGTCATTATTAAAGGGTGTCATCATCACAGAAAAACAAAAAAGATCAAATTTGATGCCAGATATACTTGGACACTTGTTAATATAACTGGGCAGCGCGCCCAAGTAAAGTCAATGTGTGGGAAACACTGTGACAAGAGTGTGCAGGCGTCAGAGTGAATACGACGCAGCGCCATCTATGGGAATACTGAGATAAACTCATTTCAGGACAATAGTAACACAGCATTACAAAAAAATTATGAATCGATTTTTGTAATGCTATGAATCGATGTGAATCGATTTTTTTTTTTTGCACACCCCTAATAAACAAACCTTTAAGGCAAGTGCGCGCATCCTGACATCCAAGGGGAGGCAATGGAAGAGTTGAAATCTGGAACGCGTCATTCTTAGAAGTATCGATACTATTAAATTTAGGAATCGTGACGTTTTTAATTTCCAAGAAGTACTTTTGAAGTATCAATGTATCATGCAACACTACTTTGTACAGTGCTTCTGGGGGAGTAGGGAGGGGGAACAATCGCACTGGAGCATGGTTTGGTTTGGATAATGCGAGTATGCCCTTAAACAGATCAGGATCAGCTGTGTGTATCGACCCGGTCCTCTAATTCCCGGAAATTGAATGAGTAATTTTCCAGTGCTGAAAAACACATAGAAAATGAAAGAAAACAGAAATTGTCCTGGAAAATCTTGAAGTTGTCCTGGATTTTTAAAAACGTTCTTATTTAAAGGGATAGTTCACACAAAAATTCTTTCATCATTTACATTTAATAATTTGGCAGATGCTTTTTTCTAAAGTGACTTACAATTAGTATGCACTGGGCAGCTATCACTGCAGAGCAAACAGGTGTAAAGTGCCTGGCTCAAGGGAACTTCAGTAAGTCCAGTTCGAACTAGGGATGTGCACAAATGTTTGAATATTTGTTTCTGAAAAATAATCATTCGAAAATAAAAAATGCTATTCCATTCTCGATATTTTTCATGGGAAAAATTATTTTACATCAAAAAATGTTTTGGTTTTAGATTTCAAAATCTACCAGCCAGTCAATGTTTTTACCAGCCACTTTCTTGTTTTTAACCCACATTGTGGATGTGGGTTTGTGGAAATTAATACCACAAGATCTACAATACTTAAGCAGTTTATTTCATCTCAAGTCTTAATGAAATACTTACTCTCTTATAAACACACAAACTATAAACCGATATACATTTCATTAAATGAGTAGGGCAGATCAAGTTAAACAAACACCTTTTTAAGATGTTTTCTTTTTATGCGAAATATAAGATCAGAGCAGAACATTGTCGGACTTGTCTAATCGCCTCGTACACGCTGCAAACTACGTTCGGTAGTGACAACCACATTTAAATGCGCGAGTGAATCTCCTAAATGTTTGTTTTATGTCTGCAAGAAAATCTGATGATTGACAAATAGATAACAATAGCAACGGTCTGCCGTCTCGCATGCTCATCCATGCTTGACCAAAATAATTTAACAGCGTTATGTTTTGCAATAAACCTCCGTCTCTGCGTTGTGTATTGCACGCATTTGTGATTCTGATCCACAGCGCAGTGTTGCCAGGTCCTTGTCTTTTTTGTACTTGTATACCGTTTTGGTGCTTAACCGTTTATGGCTTTTGGCTCATGAAGCGATCAAGTTTTTGGTGTTATTAAAGTGTGAACATGCCGATACGAATATTTTGATCTTTGAGATAAAGCATTTGGATTTATTTAGGTTAATTATTAGATTTTTCTTGTTCGCCGTTTTTTCCTGCAAGATCTGGCAACACTAGTCAGCAAACGCTCGTGCCTCTGTTATTTTCTGAACCGTGCATACAGAAGACTTTTTCCCCTTCTAGGCATTTATTTTTTCAGAAGGGAGACCTGTCATGTCCATGAGGCACGTTTAAACACTTTATTAACTACTTGTTGTTCAGTTTGGTTATGTACACTCCATGCAGAGTTTCTGTAAATGCGGATGTCACAACCTGCATTTTACGGGAGTTAATATGGTTGTAGAATGCGGTTGTCAGTCCCCTAATTATTGAAATGTGTGTGTACAGAACAGGATTAAGCATAAAAAGGTGAAGTGACAATCGAATAATATGCAGTGTGTATGGGACCATCGTAAACTAACTAAACGTGGGACTCCCTGTCTGCCTTTCGCCATCGTTCTTTAAAAACTTATTTGACCTTCGCCTCTTTGTCCACTGGCTCCTCCTAAGATGTTTTCTAGGCCTGTAGCGACGCATCGACGTCAAAATTCCGTCGATGTCATATTTTTGCGTTGATTCTTCGACACAGCTCGCCACACGCACGTGTGAGACCAAAACTTTAAATTTAATGCCCAAAATAAATGATCCTTATGTTGTTCTAAACCGGTACGGATTTCTTTTTTCTGATGAACACAAAATAAGATATTTTGATAAATGATGGTAAGCACACAGCTGATTGTAACCATTGACTTCCATAGTAGGAATATAAACAACATAATGGAATTCAATGGATATACCATTAATTGTGTGCTTACCATCATTTATCAAAATATCTTATTTTGTGTTTATCAAAATAAAATAAACGTATACTATAAAAATCATCATTTTGCATCATTGAAAGCAGGAAGTCCAATATCTATGTTAAGGGGGTGAGACTACAAACAGCCCTTTTCTCGGTCAAATAGGCGCCAAATTCCGATTACAAATATGACGCACTTTCAATAAAGATTAATGTTTCTACGGGTGAAATGTTCCTTTAAGGGTTATTATTATTCTTAATAAAAAAACACAACAACAAAACGATTTCACTTCTATTAAACATTTATATATGTATATTATAACAAAATGAGTAAGCACACGTTTTCTGCCATTGTCTGGTCAGTCAGCTTGCTTCGCACACTCTGACGGTAATAAATTAAATCTGACACCTGCTGCTCTGTGATGTGACATGCGTTCAGATTCAGGAATGAGTTGGTGATTTTCATATCTTGAAAAAATAGTAAAAGTTTGAATTCCCTATTGTATCTGTTCACACAACAGTATGACAGGCTGTTATGAAGTTTTCGTGATTCAAGATGAGCAAATCAACAATGGCTTTGTTTGCTTTTTCAGCTGAGAGAGTTCAACATCTGTGGCCGATGCCAGGTGGCGCGCTACTGCGGCTCGCAGTGCCAACAGAGGGATTGGCCAGCCCATAAGAAGCAGTGTCGTGAACGTAAACGAGTTCTGGCGCTGGAGTCTGAACCTGAGCGATGATCTCCTCCACCCCAGTTTTAAGAGTGGTGGTCAAAGGGGTATGGGTGAGACTTGAGATGAAATGCAAAAACAGACTGATAGGCTAGGAGACAATATAAGTGGGCTGGATGGGCCTGTTGGGAAAAAAACTTGCTTCCCTGAACTTTAACATCCCCACAGCTTGCCTATGGGGATTATGGGAAAGAGATTTTTTTGTTTTTGTTGTTGCCGTTCAGAGGAGGTCTTTAAGGCTCCACCTGCTGCTATGAATGTGTGTTTAATGAAGAAAACACCATGCTGTCATAACTCTATGGACTGCAAGAATTGACAGTCATGTGCTTGCTTGTTCCATCCATCCACCCATCATGAAGTATTAGGCACTGGTATCGAGGGACAAAACTGCTGTACAACTAAACACATGGAATACGGACCTCTTCACTGTACTACCCTTTCCTCTCCTGTTTGAACTTTTTGTGCACATAACCAAGCACATAGTGATCCACCTGCCATACCTTCTACAAGTATACAGCCAATAGCTGTGCAAAACCACACCACCAGTATTGTGTGTGTGCACGCGCAATGCCATTATTGACTGAAGGACATGGATGAAATGGTTGAATGTTTCCATGACTTTTTCTCTTTTTTTATTTTTTAATTTGTCAAATGAAAGTTTTTGAAGGGAGGAGTCTTGGGGAATATGCCTACTTGGGGAAGGCAGTGTCACTTTTTGCATACCCATTTTTGAAATGCATCACAATCCTATTTACAATTTCCACACTTGTAATGTTTAGTTTTGCTTAGCATAACAAGCACCCAGTTTAGATGGATGTCCTGGGAAAAACTTGAAAACCCACAAAGAAAGTTGACTGAATAATGTTGTCAATGTGTAGTTGGATGTAAGTTGTTATTTGGGTCCCAGTCATTCAATAATTAGTCTTCTGTTTGTCTTAAACTCTGTCAAAGTGAATATTACTTGGTTAATTTTTTTAGCAATCTCTCATCTTGATTAAAAAATGTGCACACAAGTTCCGAGTGTGTCTTCCTGTTACGTCAAGGGCAACTTTACCAAACTGTGACGTGCACATACAAATACGCATGTATAAAAGATGTGATGTTTGTCTGCGTGCGTATTCTGAATAACTTATTTATCTGGTTGGGTTGAACACTGTGCACTGAATATCCACACATTGATTCTCGCTCTTTCTATGAAATGGGAGTATTGGGTAAGTTGGGCGTCTGTTCTTTTTATTTTTTCTAAGCTATTACTATACAAACATTAAATACATAATATGTGAATGGACAAAGTTTGTGATAACTGACCATTTCTTGTCACTGTAAAATATAAAGTAAATAAATAAAATATGAAATGTGTAAAGGTAATTTGATTGCCATGTGTCTGCTTTGCCCAAACTTATTTTGTCTTATATGACTTGTTAGTTTCCATCGATGATCTTGCCATGGCTTTTAATTATTTACTTTTGATAAAATGTCACTAAAGAAGCAAGAAGTCACATAAAAATCTTATTTTTTACCGTGGACACAATTCCACGATGATGCTCTCAAATTTAAAGGATGTGCAGTGATTATTATTCAACAGCTGTTAAAAATGTTAGTTTTTTAAGTAAAAAGTGATTTAAATTCCTTGTTTGGAACCAAGAAGCTATCACTTTTGCATTTAAGCCACTTTATTAGTCTATATGCCTGCCACCTATCATTGATCAGACAAGCTGGTTGTTCCGCCCTAAACGCGTGCCAGTTATAAATATGCCGCTTTTTTGTGTACATGCAGTGCTCAGATATTTCATTATTTTGCAAACATTTCCACAGCCAAAAATATTAATCTCAGTTTAAACGTTGTTTTATCATTTAAAACAAAATAGTATTTGTGAAATGTTTAAAGAAGTTTTATAATTATATTTTATGTCAAATTAAAATGGTGAGGCGTCTAAAACAACACGAAAAATGCGCCCACACCGCTTTCCATCTACTTTACGATGTGCCTTTGAACATCCATTCTGAAAAGCTGAAGTTTTTTCAAATCTCTTTTACAAAACTAAAAAAGGGTATTTGCGCGAGCAAAAGAAGTGAAATTGTTTGAGCGAATGAAGGTATTTGTAACCTACAGTAAATAAAACAAGGCATGCCTAAAAAATGGAGACACTGCTGCATTCAGTTACGATTTGGCAAGTTATACATTTACTAACAGTGCACATTGTAATTGCCAAACTGAATGAAATGCACAGAAAAAGAAATGCAGAATTTATGCAGGCACTAGCAGCAAGGGAATCGCGACAAGCTCCATAAATAGGAAAGACGTCAGCTGATACAGCTGTTAACATTTGTATCCTACTGCCAATCGACGGTAGGGTCAATGATGCTTCGCCTTTTTTTGCAAATCCAGATTAGACGACATAATGGATATTAGAGAGTGATTATAAGTGTGGATTTTAACAATTTTTTACATAACTCTGTGTTGCTTGGTGAGTGGTAAATATTCTTGAAATATTTTGCACATTTTTTTACTAACAAAAACTTGTGTGAGTTTAGACGTGCAATTTTAATACACGTTTACATTTATCCGTTTACCAGACACTTTTATCCAAAGAGACCTACAGTGCGTTTAAGCCACACATTTTGAAATGTTTGTGTTCCCTGGGGTCATGTTCGTTGCCAACGCAATGCCCTACCAACTGAGCTACAAAAACTGTATATAGGGCTGCAACGATTAATCGCGTGTCCCATTAAAAATGCCTGCCTAGTGATTTTGAATCGATTCTGTGTTTCATGCACAGCTTGTGCATGTACTACGGTGTTTTGGTCAGTACGAAGTCCTTATCGATCTAAAATCATTTTGAGTCTGAGTCGTTTATAACGTGCATTTAAAAAAGCAACACTCGTTAAACAAAAACATTAAAAATTATCTTTATTATCATAAAAATACCTGAAAAAATTTGAAGAACAGCGATATAAATATCTTAATAGACATTTCCTGGAATAGCGTTTGTAATGCTGCTACTTTTGTTGCAGAAAGGGAGTTTCTGCACGAGAGCGCCCCCTGGCTTTGGGATGTGCCGGGATTTTACCGTAATATGGTTAAAATTCATTCATTGAGGAAATGCGCATTTGCACGATTTATCGTTACAGCCCTAAAACATTTTGTAAGGGTCTTTAGAAGAATGACATCACCAGATTGCTGTCCGACTTTTCATAAAGAAAATGCACTGACCTGGCTCCTGTGTCCAGACATCGATCATGTTTCCACCGCATTGCAAATTTTAAATTATCTTGTCCAGGAGGAGAAAGGTGAACAACTTGAAAAGGTTCTTCAGCATTGCAACCTTACAGCATGCATAGATGCTCTTCAAAAGATAATGATCAAGTCAGTATGTGGTGAGTATCATGTGGTCATGGATTCTGTAAACATGAACTCAAACAGAACAACAACTTCGTAGTATAAATCAAAAGCTTATTGAAATCATCGAGTAATATGGTCTTTGTCATTTGAATCCTCACATAACCCGTGGTTTCTTCACATACACAAGAGGTATACTATTCTTTTTAGGTTATTGTCTTTCTTTAAATTATGATCATTAAAAGTACTTTCCACCTCCTCTAAAATTATCTCATTGCTTTTTCCATTTAGCATTTTTTTTATTCAAAAACAATAATTGATCAAACTCGATCTAGGAACCCTCAACCCTTAAAATACTGCTGAAGCCATTCCAAAATAGTGATTTCAGCCAATAGCAACTATCTATTATACTGGGCATATAATGTTTGATTTATTAGAGTAATCTTGTTCAACAGTTCTCCTTTGACCTCTTCCAAAACAGACCTGAGGTCAAGGCGTAATGGGTGTCTTTCTCTCTGCTGAAAGGGCATAAAGATTAAGGAGCACTGGGGACTGGCATTAGCTTTTCTATTGAGACAGTGTCCTCAAATTGAACCCAAACCACCAGTGAGGATTGCTCCGCAAAGGTGCATACAACCCCTCTGTATATCGGTAACCATAAGTAATAAAGCAAATATACAACACTCACAGTTTGTGCAGTGAGCTCTCACTCATGGCCGTACCCACCATTGAGGTCCCGACGTCTGTCATTTTCTGACGCTTGTCTTATTTGACTGAATGCTCATTATTTTGTTTTAGATTGTTTTTTATAGATCACAATCTTTGCGTGAGAAATGGCACCCTTTATAAATGAGACCCCTGGAATACATCTGGTGTGTAAAAACATCTGATAAAGGTCTTAGATATACATTCTAAATCAAAAACGTCTTGCAGACATCTTTAATATGTCTATATGGCATCTTTTAGGACGTATTGCAAATACAGAATTGCAGATCTAAATGCAGACATCAAATAGACGTCTCTGAGATGTATGTGTGCTATCAGGGAAGACGTCACATGCCGATTGGTCTGCGCGGTGCTGCAACCCAGCCAACATTGCAAGGTGGGGCCCAATATGGGCTTCCTATGTGGGCCCTATATGGGTTTGTCCATGGGTTCCACTACGGCCCCACCTAGTTTAGCCCATATGAATTTTGTATAAAAACTGAGTGGGGCTTATATACACATAGGGCCCATATTGCCCCCACCTAATGAAGGCCACATGTTATTTACCGGGGCCCAGTATGGGTTTTTAATGGGTACTGGATTGGTCCCTTATTATGTAATAATTATACTATTAATGCCTAATTGTAATTTATTAATATATTCATTTAAAACATTTATTTGATTAAAATTAATATCTGATAAAAGCAACATAATTTAAGTTCGGTAAATATCAGTTTTTAGCATTAATATTCAACAGTTCATTCATCTATAAAATTACAAAACATGAAGGAGGTGCTATATGAAAAATCCAATAAAAACAATATTTAAAAATACTTTTTTGTTATTTTATTACACTTTCAACATTAAAAACTGCTATTGTATGTAATGACTAACAATTTAACAACACTCAAGCAATGAAAGAAGTCAAACTCTTAAAATACTTTAGACTCAAAAACAACACAAACATTGCTCACTGTTCTGGAGATGGTACATTTCTCAAATCATCCTCGCCATTTGCAAAACAAAAAGTGCATTTTTCAAAACAATTTGTACAAACAGCAAAACACCATGGATAACCTGCAAAAGCAACTCTCTTACTCAGATATTTACTTTTGAGAGATGAACTAAAGATTTTGTGTCAATGAACATGTCAGTGTCATCAAAATGAAAAGTCCTGACATCATTGTTTATGAACAAGATAGTCAAATGGCTTAGTCATGTTTTCATTATGACAGTTTACTTTATAAATGTTTTCCAATGCAAAACAGTCAGAACTTGGTGACACTACCTGAAAATGCAAGACAGCACTATACACTATTTGCACAGCTATTTGAAAAATACAGTAAAGTTACACATCACTGTATTTTGTGAGGTAAGTGAGTACACGACACTGAATATGTATGTTTCACTTTTTTATTGCATATGCTCTTTGCAATTTTAATTTGTTCACTGCATTGTGCAAAAGAAAAAAATACACCCTTATTTACAACAAACATAAACTCACTTTGGGTAGAGCTGTGCACAACTGTAAACAATATTGCAGTACATATTGGAACTGAACATACAACATACATAGTACTGTAATCATTCTTGCACATCTAGACATTTTTCTCTGTATGGCCACGTAATTTCAGAAAATGCTCAATTTAGGAGATATTTTCAGAAAAAAAATAGATTAAAAAAATTATTTTGACAACTAGCTCAAGATTTTTGTATCTAATGACTCAAGCAATAAAATGAGGACTATTAGTTTTATATGGAATGACTATTCAGCATTCACAAGTATAGTTCATTTTGACTGACATGACATAAGCAAATGATAATGTTATAAAACAGCAGAGAATTCTAAGAAAGCAATTGATGCATGTCCAAAAGCATTTGCAATTTTTTCGCTGGAATGAGAAACTGCTTCTATGATGTGCACAAATGACTAAATGTTGTGGAGGTTGAACTAACTGTTGTGCAAATGTAAATAGTGATGTGAGAAATGCACCAAAGCTACTGAGAAAAACTTTAAACAGTTTTGTGTACATTTTAGCAGTGTGTAGTGGTAAGATTGCGAATTGCAACCAACAGCTCACCCCTCAATTTCAAAACGCATATGGTAGTCGCCACAGGACCAACATGTCGTCGTCTGAGACAATGTAGGGACAAAACGCGCTCTGTAGAACAGTTTGTCTGTTTAGGGCTAATGTAGTAACATGTAGGCTACTTCGATTTAAAGGGGCAACGGTATATGTAGATAAAATGGCTCATTCTAAGATAATAAAAACAATACATTTCATCATGTAAGGTCTCTATACACCACTGATAATATAATAATGTATATTATATTGCATTCTCTGTCAGGAGATCCTTAAAAGTTACACAATCCACCTTTAAAATCCTAAACGATTTCTTGAAATGCGTTTCAACGTCCTCTAGAGAGATTTAGTTTATCATAATCTAAATAATCATATTCAGAACTGCTTTAAAGTTAATGTTTTGGTTTTGTGTCGGAATCTCTGATGAATACTATTAAGATAAAATGACAATAGGAATAACTATACTTTCTACTGAATACTGTGCACATTTGAATTTGATGTATGAAATTTATTTTGTGTACAAACATTTAAACAACCCTTAAAATTGTATCGATACCTTTATTTTGTATTTTTGTAAGGTTCTACAGGATCTACTGTCCTCTGGGTTAGGACTGGAGATGTGTCAAACCGCCTGCTTTGCACTGAGCTGCTTAGCAAATGACGAAGATGGTCATGCTCTTTTGATGGAAAGCTTTTCTATTTTTGCTGCGCTGGATTCTCTTTTAAAGCTGCTGCAGAGTGCAGAGCCAGACACTATCTGGTTTGCTGCTATGTGCGTTATATTTAATTTGGCAAGACTTCGTATCTCAATATATAAAGATATACTGTACAGTAGATATAGACATTATTTTAGAAGATAACAATAAGGATGTACCATATATTTTGCCGTCATCATGTATGAGACCTACTGTATGTGCATGGACCCACCAGCCATTTTATTATGTACACCGTGCTAGTACCCTTTTGAATTCAGACCTGCCTTAATTCTGTGTAGCACAGATTCATCAGTGTGCTCCAAACAGTCCTCGGAGACATTGATTCACACTGATATGATAACAAATTTATCTGCTACTCATTCGCTACATGAATTTCCGATTCCTCCGATTCCTTTCTTCAAACTTGTCAGTGTTTCAACTGACTTTCTGTTATACAATTTTGGTGAGCCCATGCTTACTGTAGCCTTATTCTGTTCTTAGCTGACAGTAGTGGCACCCTATGTGTTCTCATACTGCTATAGCCCGTCTACATCAGGTTTCATTGTCTTCAGAGATGCTTCTCAGCAAACCTAAGGTTATAAGGTTATAACAAGTGAGCATTTGAGCTTATTTACTGGTGCATCCTATCACTCTGAACCAGTCTGGCTCTTTTCCCGTTACCTCTGCCATTAACAGGGCTTTATTTCCCACAGAGTTGTTGCTCACTGGATGTTTTATTGACCAGAGCAGATTCTGTAAACTATAAGCCTAAATGCATTGCTGCCATGTGATTGGCTGATTAGATACAGTAGTTGCATTAATAAGTAATTGAACAGGTAAACCTATTAAAATGGCAAATGCATATTGAAAGCTAGGGAATGTGATAAAGAAACTATTAAAGACACGTTCACATCAAAAATTATGACTATAATGATAACTTTATCAATGTCCACACCATGGATGATAACATAACGTTTATTCTGAGCTTACCATTTATGAATTTCAAAACTTTTTAGTTATCATCCTTGGTGTGAGCAGGCCTTAAGCATTATAATATCCACAGAACTCAAAATATTCTATTAAGTAAAAAGGAACTAAAACAAAGTTGAAAACAAAGGTTTATGCAAATGTAGAAAGCTAATTTTTATTTAATGATGTGTTGTTTAGTTTATGATTGGTTGCCTGTTGCTAAACAACACATTGTAATTTTCTAGCACAGTAATGATTCACACTGAATGCTTTTGGCACTGTAATTCGGTCAAAGCAGTGTTAACCCAGAGCTAAAACCCCTAAAATTAGTCATTTTAAAAGTGTTTTAAAAGTTTAGGCTTTAAAGATGTTTAGGTTCAGCTTTTATGCACACTTGAAGCTTCCTCTCTCTCGCTTTCTTAGGACTTTAAGAGTGCTGGTGTCCCTCCAGACTGGAATAGTCCTAGTCAGAAAGCATCGTGCTCTCCATGACCAGTTGAAGGTTTCAAAAGTTATTTGTGTTAATAAAAGTGATTAATTTAAATAAAAGCCCATATATTGTATGCAGGATGTAAAGCATACCACTGTTAACAGAAATATAGGTACAAACGTCCTGGACGGGTCACAGTAACCTTTAAAAGGTACATTTAAATATGTTCCATTTACAGATAAATGCAGGGTAAGTTGTCACGGTGTTCATAACTCCAACACTAGAGGCACTATCTGAAAAATTAAATAGCTACTTTTTGTGACGACGACTTCTATAGTCAACTTCATGTTTACATGTAGTCAAGATCACTCTAATCTGATGTTAGCACAATTTTCTTATATTTTTACTTTATATTTTGTGCAATACAACTTTGTTATGTAGAATTGTTAAAATGTATTATTTTGAACAAAATAGAGGAGAAATTAACGTGTTTTTTGATACTTTAGCTGACGTGTTATGTTGAGCTAACCCTGAGATTTAGCCAACATTAGCACACATGTCAGTTTGGGGCAAGTCGTCACATACTTTTCACACTGGAAATAGTTAACCCCGGGTTATTCTAAAACCCCGGATTACTGGAATCCTGGGTTATCTGTTTCACGTTTCACACTGTTTGTACTTAACCAGGGGTTAAGAGATAACCCTGGATATTCATAATCTGAAATTTCACTCTGTGCATTCCTAAACCCTTGGTCAGGTCAGGTGTCTGAAACCCTGCGCATACACCTGTCTGTAATTATCAAGCAACACTGAACACCTGGATTAGCTGCTTCAGCTGTGTTTAGTTGGGGTCATTCTTACCCTGCTTTGTTTCACACTGGGCATGTTTGGCACCGCAATGTGCCTACTCCACAAAAGCAGGTCTAGCGGGTTTTATAACCCTGGGTTAATTTCAGGGATAACCCCGCTTCTAAATTACAAAGGTGAAACGATAGGGTTAAAATCAGGGTTTAAAACCGAAGATAACCATATTGTGAAAAGCCCTAAAGTTAATATTTCCAGTTCTGGTTTGAATTTAAAAATTAAAATCAATAATCACAATTAAGTAGTGTTCTTCTTTTTAGACAATCTAGTGTGACAACTTACGACGACGATGGGGCCAATCGTCACAAGTGAACATTCTCTATTCAACAGTCTACAACTACGTAATGAGATAAGATATGAAAATGTAATGAATACAACAAATGTAATATTAAGAGTTTAGTTATTTTGGAGTAAAACAAACCTTTATTTGCTGTTCACAATGGTCTTGATTTACAATAAAGCACAAGATAGAAAATAACTCTGCAAGAATAACCCAAACGCTTTGGGCCAAACCCAGAATATTAATGCCATTAATGATTGAAATGACTACATGTTGGGTTATTTCAGCAACCCAGCCTGCTGGGTTAAAATGTGTTACCCAACGTGCTGGGTTACTTTAACCCAGCCTGTGTTCTATCCAATATTTACCAAGCGCTGGGTTGTCAATTGGGTTGTTTTTAACCCAACCATTTTTAGAGTGTATAGGCCGAAGACTTCCTTCTTTCATTTGGTATGAGATTCATAACATTGTGATGAACTTCTTAAAGGTGCTCTAAGCGAATTCATGCATTTTAGGCCATAAAACATTTTTTGTTTCATACAGTAAACATCTCCTCACTTTCTGCTAGCTGCCTGTCCCCTGAACACACTGTAAAAAAACGCAGTCTCTGTAGACAGCCCTGGCTCCACAAACTGAAACAAAAACAAAGTGGTCAAACCTACCAACACGAAACATAACAAATTGTTCCAGCCAATAAACGAAAATAAAGATTTGGGAGTGGGGGTTGGGTGCGTTCATGACTCTTTCAGAAAGCATGGAACGGGAGGGGAGGAGTTAGCTACGCTTCGTTTTGTTTGAAACGCTTTACCAAGAAGTGACGTCACACAGATTTGCTTAGAGCGCCTTTAAGAAATGTTAAGAATTGCACTTTTTTACGAACTTCTTATTTTATTTCCTTAGAACTTTCTTATTTTTTGTCTTAAATATGTTTTCGTAAATACGGCCCCTGGTCCTGGAGGGCCACTTTTCTGCAAAGTTTAGGTCCAACCCTATTAAACAGACCTGAATGCAATTTCCAATTAATCCTGCAGCCTTCAATTCGATTTTTCAGGTAATTGATTAGGGTTGGAGCTAAACTTTGCAGGACACTGTTCTCCAGGACCAGGAATGCCCATCCCTGTCATAATCTACATTTGATTACATAAGATTAAATTTAGTGTATGTAAAAATATATAATTTAATGCATTGAAGCGTGCAATGGATTTAGAAAAGACAAACATAGGTTGTTGTTAATGACAAGCAGTTACTGAAGGATTTCTGAGTATTTTAAGTGGCGGCTGGTGACTGCTCATCCGAGGGGCGCTAATTCAAAATAAGTGTTTGGAGTGTCATGTATGTTGCTTGTGTAAGGAGGTCCAAATATGACCCCATCCATCCGCTTGGCCCAACGACGGAATCCAAACGGCATGGCCGGTTTATAGCGCATTCGGTCTTTTCCGGTGCTTCCGGTTTTAACATTACGCAACTTTATAATCTGACTCCAAAGATATAAAACGTATTGTAATATGAATCAAATTGATGTAATTTGGATAAACGTTTGATCATTCTATTTACTCATGTTTTCATTTAACTCATTCATTCGATTACCAATGTCATATCAGTCCACCCCTGCCATTGTGTGGGTACTGAACACAAACTCGACCGTACTAGAGGTTGTAGCTAAAGCAATTTAACAAAGTCAATCTCTTGTTAAAAGGTCCCCATGTAGCTCTCAAAAATCGCCAATTAAATATAAAACATAAAACCATAATCCGAGGTTCAGTCTAGCTCCTTCTAGACGCATAATTACCAAATGCGATTACAAAACAACTTAGTTAAGGTTAAATAATTAATCTGACCATACAATAACTAGAGGTTATGGCTAAAGCAATTTAATGATACCGTTTCATGTTTACGTGCTCTCATTAAATAGTATCCATATAGCCCCCACAGTCGCTTACACCACTTACTGAATTATAACCAGAGGTTTAGCTTAGCTCCTTCTAGCTGCCTATAGTTAAATCATATGACTATATAACAACGTAATTATAAAATGGATAATAGAACTATCACTCCGATAGTCCATGCGACTGCCCACCAACATAGTTAAGAGGCAGAATCTAATTAACATGAATTAACCCCGATCAAAGATTTGTGGTAACAAAGGATATCGTAATACTTTATAGTAACTTAGAAGAGTCAATGATACAGAGCAAATTAGAATGAATGCAAATGTAACAATTTATTAACCAGGTAGGTAAAACACAATTCAGAAGCCAATTTACATTCCAATTCAAATGCGAAACAATCAAAAAACATTGCATACCTGGTAAGGAGATGAAGATCTGGTTACAGATTCCTCAAAATAAAATGAAAATACATGATGCTGTGCCAGGACAGCATCATGGGGGTGCATTTCTCGATATTGAAAGTCCCGCCTAAATCTTCTACACATCTCCTTAAATAGCCAGAGAACAAAGCATTGTGATATGACATGCTGATTGGTTCTTGTAAGCCCAGGGGTGTTGCCTAATATACATACAGTTGGTGATTGATCAACATGTCTAAGGTGGGAGTTGTCTCCCAACATTAGGTTAAATTTACTTATTTATTGTCACAGATTAACATTGAATCCTGTTGTCATATTAATAAACCCAGATGTACCACTTGCATTAAAAACACTTCATATAACACCAAACAAGACCAGTTTCAGATACATGTGTTTGCAGAATGTAGCATTCCATATACAGTTTGCTTTGAGAACATGAGGAGAGGGGGATGAGAACGTGTGGTAGGGTGTGTGACTCTTCTTTGAGAGAGGTTTCAGTCTCACAACTTGGGGTAGTGTTCTTGGGGGGTAGATGTGAACTCTTTGAGAGAGGTTTCAGATGATAATTCAACAGGAATTAGGAAGCAGTTCCCTGTGGATTCAGCCATTTGCTGCTGGCTTTTGAAATACCTTTTGTCAGGGTTTGGCACCACCTTACACTTGCGTTTTCAAAATATTTGTTTGTTGCGTAATGTAAACCATGTGCATCACGTGTTCTGTCAAAATAAGTGCCTGCTGCACACGCCTTGAAAGGGTTTTAGTATAAAAGATACGCTCACTTTCACAAAATACACGCAATACACTCCCTTACCTCTAAACTCTGATGACAGATTATGCAAGTTTCTGGCAATCGCAAGCATCTCTTTTATCATAAACCCTTTAGACGTGTCACGTGTCTGCGGCAGGTACTTATTTTGACAAGACACGAGATTGAACACACATCGAAGCGCAGAACACATATTTTGAGAACCACACACATTACGGGCTACATACATGTTGTGACGAACTTCGCATCGACCACCCTGGAAAAAAGAAGTCACCGGCCACCACTGACTACCAGTTATGGTTAATCTTCTGAGAAATAGTAACGTGGCTTACTGATTGTTTTTTTATTGTGTGTTTGTGTGTTTGTGTATGTTTTCTTGATGTCTGAAAGGCGACTGTCAGTCCAAATACAAAACTCAAAGGAAATTAAATCTTTAAACTGGAAATCAAAGGTATGATTATTATGTTATAAGTGCTTTTTATATACCTCCCTCTTCTTCTTACACTCAGTGGCGGTTCTAAACAAATTTCAATAAACTACTCAATAAACTTCATGAAATGCGAACTTTTATAAAGACAAACGTTTGTTTTAGTTTTAAAGGTGATTTTAAAAGCGAATTCACGCGTTTTAGACCATAAAACATTTTTGCTGTTACATACAGCAAACTACCTGCTAGCCGCATTCCGCTGATCAAACTGTAAAAAAGGTGATCTCTGTAGACAGCCCAGGCTCCACAAACTGCAATAAAAACACAGTGGCCAAACCTAGCACCACGAAACATAAAGTGTTCCAGCCAATAAACGACATGAAGGATTTGGGAGTGGGGGTTGGGCGCGTTCATGAAAGCATGGAAGGGAGGGGGAGGAGTTAGCTACGCTCCGTTTGTTTGAAAACAGTTCAAACATCAACAAAAAGTGACGTCTCACAGATTCGCTTAGAGTGCCTTTATTATAAACACACATCGCTAGACAGTTAGGGACCACAATCCCCAGAGGGGTGGCTACGGACATGTCTACAGAGGCACGGGCCTCCCCTTGGCCTCTGTGTAGAACCGCCACTGCTTACACCTTTTATGTGTATGTGCAATAAGATTAATATCTGATGAATTTTTTTATATAATAGTAATACAAAAATAGCAGTTTTAGTTTCTGTTTTAGATGAAGTGATTGACAGAAAGAGTCCATCTGCTGTGTTGCCAGTAAGCTCAACTGACCCTCTCTGTGTGCCTTCCCATGGACAGTCTGAGGACATACACTGGACCCCAGAAGACCCCACACACAGGAGGATCAAGATCAGCCAAGGTAGAATTCCTTGTAACATAAACCATGAACAGAAATTAAAGTGCCCATATTATGAAAAACTCACGCATCCATGCTGTTTTGAGTGAGATACAGGTTTCTGAATGTCCTCTGCCTTGAGTCTCAGATTGCACGGTTTCAAAAGCAGCTCCGGTGTGACGAAACTAGCCTTGTCGTCACATTCCATTTGAATTTCTTCATCACTTTGCTGATATCCTCTGTACTGTTATCATGTCTCACGATAATAACAGCGCTATTAGGATATTATGGATTATACTCCCGCCTACTTTTAAAAACAACGTTTTAACGCGTGTTTATTGGAACCTAAAGTGTAATCTCAAATACAGTTTGTTATGAAGTAAATAGTCCTCAGATTGTAGGCGATATTATATTCTATTACAAGATGTTCATGCGAAATCTAATGTAAACAACAGACTATATATCTATATTTCAAGGATTATACGCATTTGTGGACAAAAATGTTCATTGGATGTATTTTATTGGACTTTCATGGATTATTCACACATCTGAAACAGACTGGATTCGATTCGCGAACGTTATATCAACACAAAAGGTAAGAAGTCACGTCACGTCAGTTAGTTTGCAGCGTGGTTTCTCCTGCAAAGCCAGTGACCAGCTAACGTTACCATAGTTTTCGAAAGTTAAAAGAAATATTTAACTGCTTTATTTTACAATTCTACATGAACTTACTAAGTAATAGTGTTTTGCCAAACTAACCAGGACCGGCTTTACCGACCCGGCTTTTCCGACAAGCCTAACGTACCCCCAAGTCTCTTATCACTTTCCCAAGATACGGTGGACCTCCAGCTAGCTTCTAGCAATTAGCATGCTGTCCACAAGCAGTATACATCCCCCGCCGGGTCTTAATTTCTGTAATTTGCGAAAATAATGTGTTTGAAAATGTTTTATAACGGAATATGTTAGCATTGCCCAGGGAAAACGAGTGTGTTGTTGAGACTGCTACATCACAGTTTACTCTCGAATCATTGTGTCATGAGTTTCTTTTGCTGGAGTGTACTTATTAGTGATACTTTTATGCTTGATTTGTCTGTTGGCAATACATAAACCGTTAATAATAATATATAATATATTAAAATAATAATACAGTCTGTACTGCTCGCTATACCATTGTGCATGTGCACATGACGTTAGTAGTGGGACATGGCCAAAGGAGCAGCAGCTCATAAATATGTAATGACCACCTCAAAACGGCACAATCTGAGATGCACTGAAATAGAGGCTACTAGAGATGGGTAACAATCTTTTCCAACAAACTATTTCGAGCAAACAACTTTTGAAACATGTTTTATGGAACTCATACACCTATTTAACTTGTGGAAAAGCAGTCATAAGATGGGCACTTTAAGAAAAGCAAAGAAAAAACAAATCAGCTATTTTACAACGCAAAACCAAAATAATAATAAACATCTACCGCTGCCTTTGTGCTTATTAAAGATACAATTTGTAGAATCTGTCGCTAGAGAGCACCTGATCAAAACAATAACAATGACGTAGATTAAAGGGATAGTTCACCCAAAAAATGTAAATTCTGTCATCATCAACTCTCATGTTGTTACAAACATGCATAGATTTCTTTTTTGAGGAATGTCTGTAACCAAACCGTTCGTGGACCCCATTCACTTCCATAGTAGGAAAAAAATAATACCATGGAAGTAAATGGGGTTCACAAATGGTTTGGTTACAAACAATTCTCAAAATACCTTCCTTTGTGTTTATATTAACGTCATTGACAGGCGACTGCATTGCCCCGTGTCACTGTTTAGAATTTTTCATCATTTACAACTAGTTGAAAACATTAGAGATATTGTTAGTAATCAGCTGGACAAAATATATAACACTGACCTAGTAGTTTTTGGGTATTTTACTGCAAATATTTTACAAATTGTACCTTTAAATATACACTGTTAACGATTTCCCTGTATTTTTACAGTACGGTACTGGCAGCATGGTTGCCAGTAAGTTACTGTATTTTGGTTTTACAGTACTGTACTGTTATACAGTTTTACAGTACATAAACTAGTACCGTATAGTTACAAAGCAGTATTGTACTGTATTTTTACAATAATAGGCTTTTTAGGTTTCAATCTATAGTTATTAATATAGTAAAAAAATGCTATCCTTGACATGACATTATGAATTAAAAGGCAATCCAAGCAATGTTTATTTCAAACATTTTATTTAAAAAAACATGTAATTGAAACAAAACATTTAAAACGAGATAAACAATAATAAACAAGTAAAATAAAATAAAATATTATAAAGTATAAACAAGTTTGGAGGCCCCTGTGTAACATATTTAACTCTGGCAAATAGAACACTGTTCCATAGTTTGAAGTTTTCAGTTTAAAGTCCATCATCGACTAAAAGGTAACATTTCACTGTGGTAAAAAGAACACTGGCCCATAGTTTTAAATATTCTATTTGAATTTCATTGAACACTAAAATAAATGCATTAAACTGTGGCACACAGACACTGGCCTTTAGTTTGAAGTCGCCCATTCAAACTCTATCAGGGACTGCATGAAGCTGTTCACATGGGGGTTAATGGCCACAGCTTTTCTCTGCACCAAGTTCCTTGTCTTTTTGCTTGCTCCTTGTCTGGATGTGCACTTTTTCCCATCTTTGGGATTAATTCTGTCCAGAAACTTGTTAGAAATATCATAAACATTAAGGCAACAAATACAAGATAGAAAAAGATTCTTAAAAAATAAAACTAAACTCAGCCCTGAATTTACTCCTATTCTGAAACCTTTTGCTCTTATTCTACTGTTCCACACCTAATTACATTAAAATACAGAAGATTTACTTACCTCTGAACAAACTCTTTCCTCAATGGACAGCCTCCACATGGATCATGTCATGATTGAATGTCCTGAACAGAAAGTACAATTGTTACTGATTTGGATACAATATTTTATTCTGTGTGGGTGTGTGTGGTCGTGTGACAGTGTTGCGTGTGGGAATTGTGTATGAGTGTATACATGGGTATTTAAAGAAACTGTAGTGGTAAAGTGCAAACTTACCGAACATAATGTGCTTGGTGTGTGTCTGGTGTCACCCGTGTGCCTCCACATCTGCCTTAACTCCTGAAAAGTGCAAGGACACTCAGGTAAACTACAAATAAAAAGTGATTAGCCACATTCCTGTGTACTTCTACATGTGATGTGAAAGCATTTAATATTGCAGTCGAAAAAAACCATGACTTGTAACGTGTAACTGTACATCCTGTACTTGCCTGGTTCCTTTAAAGATGGTCCATCTTACCCAATCCAGCTTACAAGCAATGGTAAGACTGTAAAAAATACAAATGTTACAAAATCTGTTAGCCATAGAAATAAGTAGACTTATATATATATGTGAGTGTTATTTTTTTACAGTCTATGGTTATATATAAATGTGGTCAATACTTACAGAAAACATATAAACCACAGAGCAAAGTGGAGCAAACTGTAACGTTAGAGCTGTAACAAAAAGATATGATGTGTTACAGATTTTCAGAAAAATAACTAAATAAGTAAGGGATAATCCACGGCTAGCCATGCATTAAAGGGTTTTAATGCACGACGTAGAGGCGAAGAACCACCCGACGCGTAGCGGAGGGTGGTTGCCTCTGCGAAGTGCATTAAAACCCTTTAATGCATGGCTAGCCGTGGATTATCCCGCTTATACCTTGGTTATTTGCCAAGTTAAAGCTGTAATTAATGTTTACAGTGTAATTCTTTAACAGACGGGTAAAATGACGGTCATTTTCTTAAGTTAAGGCTCGCACTCCATCCACTTTAAATAAAGTAGTGCCATTGTATTGCTTTTATTTAAATAAGTTAAATGAATGACATTAAATGAAAACAAAAATCAAACAGTTGGAAATTTCGAAGCGATGTTTTAAAAGAGATAGATAGAGAACTGAAAGAGAAGCACCAGAGAGAGAGAGAGAGAGAGACGCACTTTAAAGAGAGACGTGACGCACTCACGTCTCTCTCGGTCGCTCGCTCTCTCTCTCTCTCGCTCTCTCTGCAAGTGTAACTGTGTTACTATGGTTACCAATGTTTATAATAGCGGATTAATTTCTAACTGTAATCAAACTGACTGGAACTACCTGTGCATTAAACGGTTTTAACGCACACCTTCCAGCCAATCAGAATCGAGTATTTAAACAGACCATGGTATAAGTAAAATGTAACTTTTGTCAGAGTTGGGTTTTTATTAAATTATTATTATATAACATCTTGTCTACAGAAAATCTCAGAAAATATCTCGTTTAGTGCAGAAAATAGTGATTTATAAGGTAAAAAGCCTGCCTCTTTAATGTTTAACTCGAACCGGCGGCGGTGTAACACGCTATTTCACAGTTTTTTTTTTACAAAGTTAGTAGCTGCTCACTTTAAGGATTAACATGTTCGCCGCAATTTGAGCAATCCTGTTGATGCCAGTGTCCTACACGATGTTACATGGACTATTTTACATCCAGAGATGAAGGATCAGATGACAGATGAGAAGACAAAGGTACCTGTCATGCTATTACGTAAATGCGGAGCCCATTCTCCTTTTGTGCATTAATTTGAGGTGTTTTGGAAACTTATATTGCATGTAATGCATCTGAAGTGGTGGAAATAATATGCCATACAAAATGTATCGGACAACTTATTGGGCGTGTAAAACGCTTTAAAGAAGATATGCTTTGCTTTTGCTGATATAATGATAACAATAAGCGCGGCAATCATTTTCATTCATCTGATAATAAGATGAGCCCAGGTCTGAATGATATTTGGCCGCAGTTACAACTGCAATGCATATATCCAGTTAAATATAAGGTTTCTTGGTTTCACTTCTGTGGAGGAGTTGGTTACTACAGTCTGCTGTGTTGAATATTAAGTTTACGGCGTGTCGAGTCCTGTCTGTTTATGTTGATATTCTTATATCCAACTTTTCACAGAGACACAAATACAGATTAATGATTGATATATGAAACTGTGCTTTTTCACGCGCACAGCTAACGTTAATCTACGAGTCAGCCTTGCCAAACAGTCGAACTTAAAGGATCAGTATGTAGGATTGTGGCCAAAACTGGTACTGCAATCACAAAACTTGTGGCTAAAGCTGGTACTGCAATCACACTACTGGTGGCCAATACACAAAACGACAACATAACTTCAACATAAATCAGTTGAGGGCTGCAACTCCACTTTTTAAATGACAATATCCTGGCCAGACTACTGTTGTCAGTGATAAAAGTATTTGAAATGAAAATGATTTCTTAGTGACATATCAGGGCCATTTTATGATTAATTGATATACATTTCTTACATACTGTTCCTTTAATACTCTCTACCGCTAACTGAACAGATAAAACACAGAGATAAACTACCATATGCTGGGACCGCAAGACCATGCTGGCGGGTTGTCTTTCTCCATTTTGTCAAAAATAGTTTCATTGTCACCACACTTTCAACAAATATAAACTCACCAAAACCGTCATAATTTAGTTAAAACAACCCTATATTCATTAATAAAGATGTAAAGCAAGTTAAAGCAGCGGTAGGCATCTGTGTAATGTAAGCTTACTTTCTGAGGGAGATTAAAACTTTGTTGGTGACCATTTTCTCTCTCATTGCACATTTAAAACAATATGACAAACTATTGACTAAATTCTTACTAAAAATTAAGTTTTCATGAAACAGAAAATATACCAAACTTACCGAACTGACAGAAATCAATCGTCCCCCTTCAGCTGCAGCCAGGAGTTGTGCTCTCCCTCTGTCTGTGTGATTTGACGTTGGCGCACTTGATTACACCACTCTATAAAAACAAACGGTGCTATATAGCACCAATACTGTTGCTTTGGATCGTAACCATAGAGGAACCGTTTTTAGTGCCATATAGCACCGGTGAAGCACCTGTGTAGCACCTGTGTAGAACCATATAGGGGCCATATAGCACCACATATGGTTCTACAAAGCACTATATGGTTCTACACAGGTGCTTCACTGGTGCTATATGGCACTAAAAACGGTTCTTCATATGGTTACGATCCAAAGCAACAGTTTTGGTGCTATATAGCACCGTTTTTGTTTTTTTTAGAGTGAACACTGTATTATTGCATGGCACATTACAGCAATGGCTACAGCAAGGTTACATCAAGACCAAAATATACTGTAAAATTTTCCCGCTCAAACAAATTTACCCAGAATGCACTATGAACTGCAGTACTTTACTGTAATGTACACATACAGTATAGTACTGTAGATTTTTACAGTAATGTACTGCTAAATCTACAGCGACATCTAACAGTGTAACCAGGATAAGGGGTTCAAGCAGACACATTTCCAAAGAAACACTTCCATGCATCAACAAACAAATCTGTAAGTTTGTCTTCTGACTACAGGGGGTCCCCATAAAATACATCTTCTAAATTATTTATATCATTGCTTTGTTATGTACATTATTATAATGTATTTTTTTCTTGTTCCAGCTGAGAAAGTGAGACCACTCCAGCTGGTCTCATTTACTTTGTCTAACCTGCAATTGACAGGGCAAAATCAAATCAAAGTGCAAAGAGACAGGTATGAGTCTCTTACAGTATTGCGACATTGGTACAAACATTGGTACATTATTGACATGAGAATATTTATAACATAGTTCTATAAATGTTTTATGGGTAATGTAATTTTTCCTTTTAAACAAATTCTCTTGTTTTTGAAATTGTCAAATTCACCAATGTATTTAAATATTCTGTACAATATGCTTTTTGTATTGTATAGATTTATTCTATAGTTTGTCAATATAGTTGTATAGATTTATACTATAGTTTGTCAGTATTGCTGTAAATTAGGGGAACATATTGTGTATTTTTTTAAGTAAAACTTATTAACTTTCTTCTGCTGTATGACAATTCATTACACAAAGGTAATATACATTTTATTTATAATTCACAGATGGTTTTCCTTTGTTCCAGATTTAAAGCATTCTAAAAGACCAAAGTCAGAAAGAAAGATAATACCGTGCACCATCACACACAAAACTCGCATAACCATTGGAGGATTTCTATGATTCACTACAGAATTTGTTCAACATAAATTTCCATTTTATTTTTTTCCCCATAAAAATGTGGTAAATGTCATGTACATAGCTTTTATGTTAACACATAAAAAGAATCACTGTGTGAATGTTTGTATTATTTGTATTCATTTGTTCCTTTGTTAGAGCAACCTTTATCAAAAAATTAGATGGATCTCATCATCTACTAACTATAGTATCTTATTTGTTCATTTGCTCATTAACAGCAGTAACAATTTCAGGCCATATGAGGTCGCTACATCATGACAATTTGTACATTGTTATCTCTGTTATACTAATATATTTTCTTCACCGTACGTGCGGAAGAATGTAATATGAAAAATGTAATTATATTTTATAACATCTGGCAAGAAAACTGGAATAAGGAGTTAAAAGGAAGACGTCTTTATAATATTCAGACGTGGGGAGTGAAAGGAGGAAATATGGATCCAAAAGGGAAAAAAACTATTATCACTAGGCTACGCATTGGGCACACCAGATTAAATCATTATTTGCACATGATAAGGAAAAATGAGACAAATGAGTGCATGCAGGGGTGGCAGAAACAGTAGGTCTAGAGCATATGCTTGTTCGTTGTGAGGTATATTGGAATGAAAGAGCTCAATTTGTGGAAGAACTACCAATATTTATTTACCCAATATTATTTACGTATTTGAGAGATACACGTCTGATAAACAGAATTTGAGGTTGTTGTTTGTTTTTGTTAACTGGAAGCATTTGCCTTTGTCTCCTCCTTGGTATTCACACTACCCAGTAGGTGGCGGAAATGCACCAAAAGCTGGTTGGCCAACCGCCATTAAACACAAAAGAAGAAGAATTTCGGAGAAACTCAGATCTGTAAAGAAATATATTTTAGTCGAAATGGTTAATCTCGGACTTAGTAAAGTTGATGATGCACTTGTAGCGAAACACCCGGTAAGTATAAACATTAACATGTCTGTCACTGAAATGTTTAGTTAACTTACATGAGTTATAATAAGAGTTATTATAATCTGTTGTCTGGTAACTAATTTATTTTATATGTGCTCACTTGGAATTTTTGTAAGAGAGCAAGGCTGGGTTGTCCACATTTTTTTTTTAATTCAAGTGAATATGTTATAGACTTTTCCTAAATGTCCATTTCTGTGTGGACACACATCCAAAGTCTTCGCTACAAAATTGTTATACCTATTACCTAACGTTACCCTTTTCAAAAGGTACACTGTTGAATTAATATAAGCCACTTAATAGGTTTCCAGATAATATACACTGACTATGGAGTAAATATATAGTTATCGTAAAAAATTAAGGAATATGTCGTCAACTTTTTTTTAGTGCCGTTATATATGCCATAGTGGTTTTAATGTGTTCAGCTTTTAAGTCTGTAATTGACTGAAACCCACATAAAAATTTAATCGATTCTGATATGTCCCTCTAGTAAGAAATAGGGATGCTCCGATAAGGATTTTTGCAGCCGATACCGATTACAGATTTGTTATCTTCGCTGATATGCAATCTTTTTGACTGTAAAAAATTTATATAAAGTAATTAGGTATATTATTGTATTAATAGAGATTCAAATAAATAAGCACAACAAATATTACTTCTGCAAAGAAATATTTAATATCTCTTTAAAAATGTTTGTCTCTTAAAAGTAATGAAAATTAAACCCTTCACATTTGTTACATACCTCTTTATATGTCTAGGGAAAACAAGGGAGGTAATGTAACAATTGAAATAAAAAAGTAAATGTACTAAAATAAATGACTGACGGACACATCAATCTCCTGATCCAGAATGAACCAAAAACCACAACTAAGATCAATTGAGAATAAAGTAGTGATTTATTAATAACAAAATATTGAAAGTATAAAGGAAGAAAATCTCCAGGAGAGAGTCAAGCCAACATAACAAACAAAAAACCCTCTAACTCTTAAAGGAACTAAATAAGCTGTATCAAAAGTTAAAATAAACAAACAAATGACACATGCTTACCTGTCTCCCTAAATAACATAAACAGGAATGAAAGGGGGCAGAAAATAAATGGCTCCCTCTCCCTAAAGCCTCCTTACTAAAATAAACACAATAAATGAGCAAGTCAAAAAAATCCAACATAAACAAAAGTGTGGTATTAGCTAATTAGCTCAGATGGACAAGTATCTAGTTGTACAATACCAAAACCATGGTTTTGCAAACAATCGAAGCTAAAAGGATCAGATGTACCCGAAAGTGCGAAAAGTGTAGCCGTCAGCACTGCGTCCTGAGACTTTTTGTCCTTTATACCAGTGGTTCCCAATGCAGGTCCCCCCCTTTATATGAAACACCTGATTCAGTTCATAAGCTTGTTAGTGTGTAAATAAAGGAAATGTTTAAACATTCTCCCAGCTAACAGAGAAAAGTTCTAAGAACGTTCCTTGAACGTTTCCAATGTTCGCAAAAAATGTTTTTGCCAACATAAAAAGTGTCCAGTGTTTATGTTTTAAGACCGTTATTTGGTTGTCTGAATGTTAGAGAAATGTTACATTCTATCATTTTCAAACGTTACGACAATGTCATGTTTTAAAACAACTGTTTTCTATATCTACTTTTTGTTTGTTATGTAAATGATAGAGAAACATTTCATTTTATTAACTGTTATAAAACATTATTTCTCAATGTTCTGTAAAAATATTTCTGTAGGAAACACAATTCACTTATTGGGCTTAGATGTTGATGTTTTGTTTCATTTTAAGTCACCATTATGGTGATTTAGTGTTTTAGTTGGAATCTTGACCCTTGACATCTTGCTTGCTAGTTTTTATCTATGTATAAAATACATTTGTCATAGTAATGTAAAGTTATTAGTGCAATTATGTGGTGGTTGGTACGTAACTGATTTACTCACTCATCAAAAGTTTATTTTCTGTCAATAATTTATGTGAAGTCCAGCACTCTCACAGCAGTTTGTCATTAAGGATTTTTAGAAACTTTGAAAAAAAATTAACCGCTGTGTATTTGGGACGCACAAACATCAAGAATCAGAGTATGAATCACAACAATGGTAACAAAGAAAATTTAAAAAGTTCATTATTTATCCATATAGCATTGCAGCATAAAGTTTTTCATTTAATTGTCAACATTGTTGAGATTCATTCTCTGATTCTTGATGCTTGTGTGTCCTAAATAGACAGTGGTAATTTTTGTCCATATTTTCTAAAAATCCTTAATTAATAACTGCTGCATACCATTTTGACAGGAAAGAAAACTTTTGATGTGTGAGTAAAATAATTAATTATATGGTAATCTTAATCATTATTTACCAACCACCACAGAAGTGCATTATTAACTTTACATTACTATCACAAATGTATTTTAAACACTCGATGGATAACATTGTCATCACATTTGAAAATGATAGAATGAAACATTTCTCTAACATTCAGACAACCAAGAAACGTTCTTAAAACATCCGACTTTTTATGTTGGCAGAAAACATTTTTGGCATTGGAAATAGTGATAGACCGATATATATCACACGGCCTTATTTACAGACAGAGTGCTGGAAGCCGGCCGCAAGCGATTGCAGGTCATTTGACTAAAAACAACCAACCTTTCCATGACAACATTGAAAGTTCGGTCTAACAGCTGATCATAGCTGGACAAAGTGGGTTTTAATTTCTCATCTCTATATATATATATTTGTAGTAGTAAAGTGCTAGAAATCAATATCCTTTGCTGATAGTTCCTCGTCATTGTGGAGAGCGCAGTTCATTGTTCCATAGCACCCTCACCTGTTTTTACTATTTGTTAAATATAGTTTTCAATAAAAGTTCAATAAATTTAACTTTTTAAATTGAAACTTGTAACATTTGGCATCATCATTGTGTCATTTTTATGATGTAAATTAAGTGAGCAAAAGCAGTATCGGCTCCAAATATCGGCTCAAGAAAATCGGCAGCCTTTATCCGTCATCGGCTAAGGCTGATGAAACAAAAATCTGTATCGGCATCGGCACTAAAAAATCCATATCAGTCGATCCCTAATTGGAAATGTTCAATGTTTGAAACATTTCCTTAATAAACACACTAACAAGCTGATGAACTGAATCAGGTGTTTCATATAAGGAGACATCTAAAACATTTTGGAAGGGGGGGCCGAGGACCTGGATTGGGAACCACTGCTTTATACCACAGAGCACACTCCTTAATCCACTACACCTGGGGCCTGATGTATAAACGTTGCGTACGCACAAAATGGGCATAGAAATATGCGTACGCAATTTTCCACGCACATATCGGGATTTATAAAAAATAAACTTGGCGTAAATAAGTGCGCATCGTACGGATGCTCTCCACTGTGCGTACGCACTCTTTTTGAGCGGAGTGAAAGAACACAAACTCTGTTCTTGTTTTTATACACATTTAGTTTTAATATTCCTGTTTCATTCATGAAGATCAGCACTCAAATTGCATCTAGGAGTCGCACCTGCCTATGAGTAGCAAATATTTAACAGATGAAAATTATTGAAAAGACGAAGCCTCCACGGTGAATGGAGTGCCACACACATCTGTCATGAACGCGTCTGCGTGTTTGAAACGCAAGGCTATAAAGAACTACATGAATAAGCTTTTCTTCACTCAACAAACCCTAAAGGCTAATGTTTCGTGTATTAGTCTTTATCATCTAATCATAGACAAAACTGTAAAAAAAAAAAGTTTTAATTTAGTTACGCCAAATGACAGAAACTAACCGAGTGACTACATTGCTACAATAGACTTTATAACCTGTAAGATGATGAAAAAAAATGTGATGCACTCGTCTCGGACATTTAATAATTAAAGTTTAGCCTAATATAAAGAGACGTTATTACAATGCAGGTTTATATAAGAAAAACACTAACAAGTATTTAAACTCATTGGTTTTTATATTCTGGTTTCATCTGCTTACGTGTAAATATGCTTTTTTAAGGTTTGTACTGAACTTTTCGTTTGTAGCTACTGAACTTTTTTATCTTAATGCCTTATGGCAGCGCTGGGTAATACATCATTGTCTTTATGTTTTATTATGGGAAACACTTAACGCGAAACTTTTATATGCTGGGCTCGTCTACTGGCCTATAGCAGCCTATTCTTTATAAGGTATGTAATATTGCAGTCATAATGCATTAAGTCGCTTCAATGGTATAATTGATGCACTTGCCACCTGAGATAAAGACGAACATGACCCGAAACAATCTCCACCATCCGCTGGTCAAAAACATTTAATCTCCCTCTGAGTTTGTTTTATATCAAAAATGTTATGAATATAATGACACCTGTCTGGCCATATGTGAAACCAGTATCAACTTTGACAATGCCAGTGTTTAAACAATAAAAACCCATAAGCCTAAAAAAATAATTTCTCTGGCCAAAAGTATATTTTAACTATATGCTAAATAAGTTAATTTTATAAAGTATATTTTTTTAAGTTGAAACTATTTCATTTTAATCTTTTTAAAACTGTTTTGTTTACAGGTTCGTAACACAAAGTTTGTCTTCCAATGCGACGTGAATATATTTCCTTGAATTAAAATATATGAAGGGCTAAATATATTTTTTAATGCTTTAAAATGTATTTACTTGTGAAAAATATATTTTTGTAAACCTATTTCAAAATATATTTAAGCAAATATATTTTTTGGCATTTTTTGTATATTTTGAATTTAAAAATATATTTTTACGATATTTTCCTTGCGTTTTGTAACGTCAATCCATATTAAAATGATATGCAGACCACATTATGCCCAGTAAAACTAAGGGTTGTACGCTCAATATATGGTTGTTTCGGGGAGGAGATGGGGCGGGACTCACGTACTCACAATCTTCCGCTCACTTGGATTTATGAATGGAATTTTGCGCAGTTTCTGGAGTACGCATGGTTTTATAAATCTGAAAACTTTTGTGCGTACGCAAATTCTGCTTTATGTGCGTACGCACACTTTAAGGATGGAATCTACGCAAAGTTTTATACATGAGGCCCCTGGGACCAATTACTCCGAGAGAGAGAGAGAGAGAGAGAGAGAGAGAGAGAGAGAGAGAGAGAGAGAGAGAGAGAGAGAGAGAGAGAGAGAGAGAGAGACGGTAGATCTACGCCCCTGGCAGTTTTACGCCCCTGACAGTTTTACGCCCCTGTTGTTCCTCGTGCGTCCAGTAGGGGGAGGCTGTATATTAGTATATGAGCCTAGTCATATATCAGAACAGCAGACCGTATGATAGCAGCAGACCTTCTTGAAGCGATACGAATTGAGGTATGTTAAATAATCTGCTAAAGTTATTGTTGTTGATTGTATTATAATTATACATTTATTATTTATAAACGATTGATGCGATATACTGCCATTAATTATAAGTAACCATTGTTTCTAACACTATTCAACCTTTGCTTTGTTTATTTTTTATCAGTGAGTGAGAGCACTTTGATAGCAGGATAAAAAACATTCAAAAAGTGGCAAACCAGGAGTCATGCTGTTAAGAAATAACCAAGTCATGGTGTTAATAAATTTTTTTGTGAATCATATTGTCTCTTTCTTTTAAATGACCCTTGGAATTTTAGAAAAGTTACATTGTGTTTGTCTTCATAAAATGCTATGTAGGACATGTTTTGTAGCTGTATGACGACCTATTGTGAATTGTACAGCAGATATTTCATTTAGGATCCATATGATTTATCCTACACAGTTTATGTCTAATGGCCTAAATATTGTTATAATATCTAAATGTAACTTAATATAAAATCACAACATCATATATCAGTCAGTCTCTTGTAAAAACAGTTTATAAATACATATAAATAGTTAAGTGTGACGTCATCATGCGTGGGCTTCAGAGCGTCTTTCGTTGCTAAGTAACCTAAGCATTTCTTTGACGCTGTGATGAGCACCCACCAGCAGAAAAAGATTTTGGTGCCTATAAAGACGCACGTTTGTTAAGAACTGTATATCTGATCATCGTTTTCATTTTTATATTTTAAAATGTATGTATGCATTATGTATAAGACCTATATGCATCAATGTGCACGTGTGCATACACGCATGCAGCCCCCCCCCCCACACACACACACACAATCAATCAATCTATAACCACCGCGCCACCGCAGTGAATTTGTGCATTGCCACTGCAGTGGTAAAAAACTGCCATCGTCACAGCACCTATAGGCCTAGCCTAGTTCCTAGCCATCACAACTTTTTTAATTGTTTTCTGTCGGACTTAGTAACTACAAAAGAGTCAAGTTTTAAATAGGAAAATATCGAAACTTTTTGGTTATGTTTAGCGCGATGCTCATGGTCTAATCAGATTCAATGGATTGTGCTAAGCTAAAAGTGGTAGCGCCAGACCCGGAGATCAGCTGAATGCTTTCCGAAACGGTAAAAATCAAATGTTTAACTCTAGGGGAACTGGAAAATTAGCATATTTTCAAAAATGTGGAATGTTCCTTTAAGACGTGAGAGAGATCGCTCTGTTCACGTGCACTGATGACAGACTGCTGTGTGTGTCGGTTGTACGCAGACAAGAGCAGCTGTGAGGAAAAAGAAAGTTGAAACGGTCAAAACTTTAAAACGCATGCAAAAATAACATTTTGGAATGAGGATGCAACTGCCCGCGATAGATATGTGTTGTATACACAGTTTGATGGGGATGTGAATATGTGCCGTGCTGTTGACCAATACAAATCTGCACGTCACACATGAGCAACGGGTTATATAAATGCTCACACTACGTAAAAAACGCTCTCTAACTGCAGCCGCATTCAGGATCGCTATGATGACAAAAGTAAACAGAAAGATCAGTTCAAGAAATTTAGCGAGTACCGATCGAGTCATTTAATGCCATTATCGGCCGATCGATCGGAGCATCCCTAGTTAGTAAGATAGCCATTGTGACAATTTGTCCATGTGACAAATAGCACTGGTCTGTCTGCCCTACACATCATAAATCATGCATAATACATATAGGGGCAGTTTCCCGGACAGGGTTTAGATTAAGCTAGGACCTTTAGTTATATTATGACATTTACAAACATATCATACAAAAAACAATGCTGGTTTGGACCTTGAGACAAAACAAGGGCACTTATACAGGGCTCAACGCAAATAATTTTTTTATACTGGACCAGTCGGGCCAGTGGTTCAGGTTTTCACTTGCCCTGCCAAAATTTAAATAAAAAATGTCAGTGTCACATATTAAAAAATAATAATAATTCAAAAGTCAAATATAATTGTATACATATACAACAGACATGTTCCAACGAAAAAAGGCTCCCAACTTTTCTGCTTTATTTGTAAACCGACAGCAAATTGTTCAAAATATTGCATAGTTTCTTTCGTTGTGTTTTGTCCAAGTAAATGTCTGCTTCCAAGATGTAAAATAATATACATTGATGAAAATATATTTTAGTGACTGAGGGTGAAGCACTGGCCCGATCGGGCAAGTGACAATACTTTTTACTGTCCCGAACGTCTCTCACGCTTGCCCTGGGCCACCGGGCAGTCCTTTATGTTGAGCCCTGTTATATACAGTGGCCTCCACAATTATTGGCACCCCTGTTTAAGATGTGGTCGTGGACTTCTAAAAATTCTCATTTTTATTTAAACAACATAGAACCCAAATGCAAAAAAAGACAAAAATCAAACCTTTCATTTAAGTAAATTACTTTGGTGGTAAAGAATTTACAAAAACTTGAAATCTTGCGTCCCACAATTATTGGCACCCCTGATATTAATACTTTGTACAACCCCCTTTTGCCAACACGACAGGACTTAATCTCCTTCTATAACATTTCATAAGATTGGAGAACACAGAGAGAGGGATCTTTGACAATTCTTCTTTGCACAATCTTTCTAGATCATCCAGTGTCCTCTCTTATGCACTCTCTTCTTTAGCTCGCCCCACAGGTTTTCGATTGGGTTGAGGTCTGGGGACTGAGATGGCCATAGGAGGACCTTGAATTTGGGACTGCTGAACCATTTTTGTGTAGATTTTGCCACATATTTTGGATCATTATCCTGCTGAAAGACCCAGTGACAACCCATCTTCAGCTTTCTGGCAGAGGCCCTCAGGTTTTTATTTAAAATGTCCTGGTAGTTCAAAGCGTTCATAATGCCATATATGCCATATAATGTTCATAATGTATTACCATCCTCCTCACTGTGCGTTGTGGCAAGATAAACTTGGAACCTCTTCCAGCCTTGTTTGTCACTGTTCCAGTTGTTTTAAACTTCTTAATGATTCCTCTGACTGTAAATACGGGCAAGTTAAGGCAAGTGGCTATTTTCTTGTAGCCACTGCCTGACTTATGAAGGTCGACACACATCTGTCTTACTTGAATGGTGTGTTCTATTGTCTTTGCCATGATGACAAATGGGTAAGAGAATTAAGCCTCTTTGTCACGTCATATTTATACTCCAGGGAAACAGGAAGTCATGAATTACTAATTAAAACTACCTGACCAACCCTGACCAACTTTAGCAACTACAGAAAAATATATTTAAAACGTTTTTTTTTTCATAGGAACTGTTAGGGGTGCCAATAATTGTGGAATGGACTAATATATTCTTAATTCATGGACTTTTTAAATAATTTTTCACTTGTGCTAAAGGGTATATTTTTCTAAATTTTTCTGATAGAGATTATGCTTGTGCAAAAAAAAAGAATTTGATCGCTTTTAACACATCTTAAACAGGGGTGCCAATAATTGTGGAGGGCACTGTATTTTAAGATTTGTCATTGCAAGTTGTTTTTTAAATTAAGGCAGCTCAAAGAGGCAATCCCATAATTATTGCCTGGTAGGCCACTGATATTTTCTTGTTCTCCTGTCAGGGTTTGCAGCAGTATGCCGCCTGCCAGTCGTATGCCTTCATGAAAGGCACAGCAAGCTTTCTGCTAGGTTAGTGTCATATAAAAGTAGTCACATGATCGTTATAGTGGTTGTATTACTTGTAGGAAATCTGTAGATCTGCAATCAGATAGAGACTTTTTCTTAGGTTGTAGGCTTCTGAAAATGTTCTGCTTAAAAGCATTTAGTAATCTTGTGTTGTATGAGTAGGGCTGGGCAAAAAAATCAATTTTTCGATTAATCGTTTTTTAAAATGTGGTCGATTAAAAATCGATTCTCAAAGAGCAGATCCTCAAAGATTTATTTCTGCAAACATTGAACGGAGGAATGAAAGCATTTTAGATTTCGCAAGCAAGACATGTTGTGGCTTTTAATTTCCTTTTATTTATTACCCACTTGTAAACTGCTGTTCACTGTTCTTTTTTATTAATATAGTATGTGTATTAAATCTATATTCATTGAGTTGAATCGAGAATCGAGTATAAAAACTTACCTGAGAACCGGAATCGAAAATGTAATCGAGAATCGGAATCGATAGCTTGTGAATCGAAATCGAATCGATCTGGAACATCTGAATCGATACCCAGCCCTATGTATGAGTCTTCACTAAAGTTTCAAAGGGATCTCAGACTTGACTTGTTTTTTTCTTCATATAGTCCCCTTACTATATGACACAGTTGTCTTGCTTGTTTCATTTTATTTCTTCTTAGTAATTTTAGGAATGTTGAAAACAAATACTGACTTGCAGCTATGAAAGAATCTCTGTATGTATTCAAATACTGTAGCTTTGAATTTCTTTTTCAGGCACAACCGGTTTATTTTTTGTACAGCGAGCACTTCAGAAGAGAATTTCGTATCCTTTGCAGTGGAATGTTTTAGTGTCTGTTGGTAAGCCTTTATTTTTATTGGAAATGCAAGAGAATATTAATTAAATGGATACAGACTATAGAAGTAAACTTAAAGGTATTTCAAAGAAAAACATTTGGTCATGACTTTCTCTTATCTGCACAGTTGCTTCATCACTATTTAGCTATTCAGTAACACGCTGGGAAACAAGGAGGTGCTCAGATTTGTGGTTATTCCTTGAGACAGGAAATGTTCCTGACAGCAGCTCTCTCAGTAAGTGTGTACATACTTGCAAGCTTTTAAAAATATATATTTTTGTATGAATTTTCTGGATTAATACAGTCTGTAGTAGTCTTTCAAACTTGTTATTTTAAGGTAATTTTTGTAGACCGATCATTTGCATTTGTTTTAACATGCGTTTTCCCCAATGAAAACTGGGCTTATGATGTAGTAATGTGACTATATTTCTTTCATTATTTAGAGGAGGAGGATGAGACTTCAACTCGTACATCACCTGCCAAGCCAAAAGTCACACAATATGGAGATGTCATAGAATGAACTCAAAAATTCTGCAGTGAATTTTACCTATGTTAATACTCAGAATGGTCAATTAAAATTGTATTTTTTCTGTATTAAACTGAAGTTGAGTCATTTTTGTTTGTGTGTGTCAATAAATTATTTAACACATCTTTGTTTTCAGTTCCATCTAGTTAACACACATGCTCCATAAAATTTTCACACGTTTTATTCAGCTGATATTATTTGTCAATTTTTGTTAGATCAGATATGACTAATGACATATGTTACAGGTTGAACTTTTAAGCCAAGTGTGTGACCTAAATAAACAGACAGATTGTCATTGCTAAGCACCACTGGTATGTTTTATGACATCTCATAAGAAATTATCATATACTTCAGTAGTATGAATGACTGAAGTATACAGACATCACACCTGTCTATGAATGGATGTTAACCCATTGTTGTCATTATTTACTCACCCTTCTGTTGGCTCAAACCTGTAACAAACATCACATTATCACATATGTCTTAAAAATAATACATAAGAAACTAAACTTAGAACTAAACTAAACACTTTAATGATAGAAAGGTGAAAAAGGTGAAGGGATTTGCTAACATCTAAGGATAAGGTTAAAGCTAAATAACATCTTGAGTAAGAGCTTGGTTTCAGCCCTTTATCAATCCTTTAAAACTGTCATATTTAATATTATGATTCCCATTTAGCATTTCAACTCATCCATTTTCTCATTTAAAAATACATCAAACTGGCTGTCATGCTTTTAACTAATAAAATATTGTATATTTCTTGAACTCTTACCTACAAAAAAAAGGTTATGAACGACGTTACAATTATTCACAGGAACATATCTTGATATCACACATTGACAACATTCCCCAATAGCAATACTATACTTCATGACAATTTTAACATTTATGAAACAAAGTGTCAAAATTTAAGACTATCACCATGGAGCCCGTCAACCGCGTGTAAATGGCCCTTGACGTTGTGTTTATAGCCGTCTAATCAGAGGGTCCAAAAGAAAGCATGGGGCGATGTCTGTGCTGTGATTGGTTAAGAAAGCCGGCCTGGAGCCCATGAACACGCCCTGCTCAGCGCAGTCTGTCATTCATACTCGGCAAAATGTCTCCGCGCATCGCATGACTCGGAAAATGTTACAGTAGAGCCGCGTATGCACTTCGCTGAAGATCAAACGAGCAACAACTGAGCTTGTAATGTAATGATGAACCGTCAAATTATTGTTTTATTTTCTCGCTGCTTATAACGCCGGCCTATTCATCTCGAATAGATTTTCCATAACTTTAAACTAAAAACGTTTCCGGGAATAACCGCGTTAAACATGGATTTCATTTTCGGCGGCGTGGCAGCGTGTGGCGCTTGTTTATTTACAAACCCGTTAGAGGTCGTGAAAACTCGGATGCAGTTGCAAGGAGAGCTGAAAAGCCGAGGAACCTACCAAGTTTATTACAAGAATGTGTTTCACGCCTTTTACACCATAGGTAAAATAGATGGACTGGCTGGTCTCCAGAAAGGCTTGGTGCCCGGACTGGTTTATCAGTTATTTATGAATGGGGTCCGGCTGGGGTCTTACGCTATCATCGAGTCCTTGGGATACATTCACACGGACAACAGGGTCAGCGCAGCGAAGAGCACGCTGGCCGGGGGCGTTGCCGGTGTCGTAGGCGCTGTTATGGGAAGCCCAATTTACCTGGTGAGTTTTGCTTTGTGTTTCTCTATTACAGTTCGAATTAGGCGCATGTTTAATGATTGGATTTCGTGGAAACAGTAGGGTCACAGAATCAGAAAGGACAAAAGCAAAGACGTGGGCGGCGCTAGAATACATTAGTGCTGGTGCAAGACCACGGTTGTTGTACAAGCATTAGCTACATACGTTCTGGGAACGTTCCCTGTAGGTTATATTTATAATAGTATTTATAAAGTATTACAATGATCCCAGCAAGCACAGAACGTTACCCTAAAGTTAGTTTTTGGAAACTTAACGTTAAACTAACCTAAAAATAATGTCCTATTTGTAGTGTCTTTGTTGAGGTTTTTATCTCAGGTATTCTTGAAATTATTCAAGTAATTATTAAGTATTTCTATTGCATTTTGTGTTTCCTTTAGGTAAAGACACATCTTCAGAGTCAGTCGACTTCCTCTATTGCAGTTGGACACCAGTATAAGCATAGGGTGAGTTAATTTTCAACTCAACTTAGTTGAAAACTTAGGTTTAATTTTTACGAATTTGTTTTTATTTGGAGAACTTACATTTTTACCCCTTTTGAGGTCTGGGCTGTGGAATTAAATTTTACATTTACATTTGTGGTTATTGAATCTGCTTCATGCTCTCACTAAAGGAAATAACTGAAAATAAATAGTTGTTGGATTTACCCAATTCAATTATGGACACCGGTGTTACACATGATTGACACAGGTTATCTTAAAATAAAATTAACAAGTACCCACACAGGTAACATGTTAAGTAAGACAACTTATTTCAATAACGTGGAACAAGTGTCTATAATTGAATTGTGTAAATCCAACAATTCTTTTTCAGTGTATGTTTAGACTTGAAGCAACCAGTACAAGCACAAAACACAGACATAAAAATGCAACAGTACACCATAAGCATACTGTAAGAAAACCAATAAATAAGAAAACAGCTATACTGGATAAAACGTTCTCCATATACAGTATAATTTCTGGATTGGAGGCTCTTTTTAAAACCTTAGCAACAGATGTTTCCATGATACCAGGAACCGGTCTGTATTTACTATTGATAATAATATCAACTTACTGTTGTTGTGGCTTAAACAAAGCTATTGTTTCTGTTATATCTCTATTTTTCCTCTGTCAGGGCATGATGCATGCACTGCTGGACATCCACAGACAGCACGGCATTCTGGGTTTATGGAGGGGGGCAAGTGCAGCAGTCCCAAGAGTCAGTGTGGGATCAGCCGCTCAACTCTCTACCTTCTCTGCTTCTAAAGAGCTGGTCACTGACATACAGGTAAACAATGAATGTTTTATTCAGTAAGTCATTTAATGTTCTTAAAGCTGCGGTCGGCAACTTATTTGATCATATTTTTTGATCATATTCACTGAAACCAACACTATGCTCCGATAGAACAACATAAATTAGACTGTTTAAGAAAAAACCCTGTGCTTCTAGCTCCACCTAGAGCCTGTTATTTGTTTTGCAAAAAATCCACCGCTCCCGATTCACTTGGTCCAATCAGCGCAGGACAGTTCATTTGGTCCAATCAGCGCAGGACTGTGCAAAATCTGCCTGTCAATCACAGTACCTGCACGCGCCACAGATCCCCCCCTCCACCTCGTGCGCGTAACAATATCATGTGCATCCGCCTGAAGTTCACAGGTGTTTTGGTTTGAACGCAGAGTGATGACGGAGAGAACATTCGCTAACAAACTTCCAATTCCTCGGTTAACAACCAGAGCTTGGAAAACAACAAATCAAAAGAAGGAAACAAAGATAGAAAGCGACCGTGACGTAATAAAACTACGATCAAAATCGGAACAGCATTTGAAAGGTGGAGGAATCTACGAGATTTTAAAGGGTTCAAGCTGGATGCAGAGCTTGCCACATTTCTTCTCAACAGGTAATTGTGCTTTATAAACCATTGATTGTATTTCAGAGTGTTATGCAAGTAATCTAAGTATTCTTGCTAAGTATGCGTTCACAATAATACTGGTGCACACGTGCTGACGAGGACGAGCTCTAGGGGAGGTTGCTCGTGGTAGTGGGGGAGGGACATGAAATTGTAAACATTTGGAAACTGCTCAATCCTCCAGAGTTGCTGAAAGCAGCTTTAAGAGAAAGTTCTTAAAGGTACCAAAGAATGCATTGATACAATGTGTTACATTGTTATCTGATATCTACAAAGAAGGTATGTGGTTTTATTAACCTGTTAAAACCAACAGCCATTTTCAGGCCAAATAATGAAATTGACATGCCCACACTAAAACAGTTGTAGTTCCTAAACCCTTTGCCCTACAGACATGATTTTAATATCTTTAAAATGAAGACACTTGGGACATTACTTTCCAGTTATCAGAATACAGATGTAAAAAAAGCTAAAGTTATAGACACTAAAGTTTGGTGAAAAAATATTTATGTTTTTATTTCATTAATGTCATATTAAATGTGCCATACCAACCCAAAAACAACATAGTCCTTAGAGCACATGTCTGACCAATCTATGTTTCAAATTTGAAGAAGATATGATAAAAAATAAGGTTTCTGTAAGGTTTGATCTTACAGAATACCAAATGGTAAGTGGTATAAAAAGATATAATAGTGCAATTTAGATGTACCACATATAGCAAACCTTCATTATTTGCAGTTTTTTAAAATAATACACACAAATTATGTTTTATGATTTTTTATTTTACAAAAAAATAAAAGTGCACATTTACACTAAATATTTGGGGTGAAAAAATCTTTTAAAAAATTTAACTTTAGCAGATATATTTACTATTTACAACTTAAACACAATGTTAATCAGAGAAATAGCTTACCATTATTTTGATAACTGGTAAATGGCCAACCATTATTTTGATAACTGGTAAATGGCCAACCATTATTTTTTTATAACTGGTAAATGGCTAACCATTATTTTTTTATAACTGGTAAATTGCTAACCATTATTTTGATAACTGGTAAATGGCTAACCATTATTTTGATAACTGGTAAATGGCCAACCATTATTTTGATAACTGGTAAATGGCTAAATTTTATTTTGATACGTAAGAAATTAATTGCTAAACGTTATTTTGATAGGTGAGAATTTGCTAACCATTATTTTGATAAGTAAAAAATTGATAACCAATTGACAACAATTGATAAAAAAAGGCTCAACAGTTATCATACAGACTTGACCCCAATAACAGTATTAGTTTATTTTATTATTTGCTACACTATGACTTCCCATAAAAACATACACTAACAACATAAGTTATATTGTATATAGTATTTATTTGCAAACGTAAACAAACTGCTAGCAAAAAGCCAAGAGAATGTAAACAAAGCAGACGCAGCTAATCGCTGTGGATGACAGGTATGCTGGATAACAACTCGCCAAACAACGCAGACAGCAACAAGTTGTGAATTAAATAATCGTCACTTTAAGCAGAATATAAGCACCCCGCATATCAATGGAATCGTCTGACTATTGGCTACATGTTATGTATGACAAAATATTTCTGAAAGCTCATTGGCTGGCAGAGGTACGACAAAAATGATAGGCTGTCCATTTGAGAACGTCGCCACAGTGGGCGTGACTGTTTTGTTATTTTGGTTAAATACTGCCTTATTGTAGTTAAGTTTATGGATAGGCTTATTTTAAACGTAAGACTCTAATCTATCAGATACTATGGAGTTTTAATACGGTTTTAGGGTGCTGCGTGCATATTTGATTAAAAAGCAACAATGGTGGATGGTTCTCTTCTATGAAATCTGATGTAAACAACGGAGAATATATCAATATTTCTTAGATTTGTTACTTTTGTAGACTACAAATGCACGATGTTATACAGGGAACGCTTGGCAAAAATTATTTACAAACATGAGACCGGATGGACTTAGGACTCGCACTCAGTTTTTAAACAAAGGTATGTTGTCCCGTTATGATTTTCCAAGTTCCGTTTGCAGTCCTTGCACAAATGAATGCACGGCGAATGCTACAGCATTTATTTAATAAAATAGTGCTCGGATATCACAAGTAAACCCTTAGACCTTTCGAATGATAAGCTGGTTGTTAAGATTTAGACCGTTCTTGTGCAATAGATTACATAGTGAATGTAAATGTTTGTAAACAAATACCCGTCGGGCCATGCTGGTCGGCTTAACAGGTTAAGTGCAAAAATGATCCAGAAACGGTTTTACATATCCATTTACAACCTAGAATTAAATGGTCTATTATAACTTATTTAAAAGGGTCATGAATAATAATGTTAAGCTCTGCTCTGATTGGCTGTTTATCATAGGGGCTTCATTTCAGTAGCTCTGTGGGTGCAAACAGACCTTATCTTTGAGCCTGTATCAGATGAAGATACATATTTTGAGGAATAATCAATTATTCTGAGATTTGAAATGGACATTTCTGAGTAGTAAGTTTGTGTTTTTTCAGTATGGACCTGCGAATTGTTACTATAATGTCAATAATAGAACTTCAGCCTAAACGCTAGCATAAAGCGCTAACTCGACAGTCAAATGTAGTTTTTAGCATTGAAACAACATTGTACAACAATCTCATTGAGATAGGCCTGTTTTTCAGTGGTCTTTGCATGCACAAGGTTTACAAAAAAAGGAGAAAACAAGAGTGTTTGAGGCTGACAATATGTTATTCCTATTATTCATCTATGCCTAGGTAAATACAGTTTTCAACTCTACAGCACCTTTAGGAAAATAGTTGTCTTAAAAAACATCAACTTTTAAGTCTCTTACCATGTATTTTTAAGTATTCGCTGCAAAGTTTTTTAGTAAACTAGCTTTACAGAAAGCATTTTATATGTGCTTGTATATGTGCTGCATGTATAGATGTATGTATGAATATTCCAGGTCTCAAAAGTTTCAAGAAAGAGTTGTGAGAACTGGCACAGAAGTCTAGTGACATGTTTAGGCTGAACCAGCCATTTAAATGCAGAAGTGCAGATGAAATGAAAAGTAAAAAAATCCCTGGGAGGAGGAAAAACTGTAATTTCTTCTGTATACTAATAAAGATTTCCTTCCCCTTATTTACAGGTTTTCCCTGAGAACAGCTGGTTAATAGCTCTAAGTGCTGGTATGATCAGCAGTATAGTGGTTGTATTAGCTATGACCCCTTTTGATGTGGTCAGCACTCGCCTCTACAACCAACCGGTGGACCATCACGGCAAGGTGATCTTCTAACAGCATATAAACAACATACAGCATAATCAACACTGAAAACCTAGGTTTTCTTTACCAAATGTTTTATATCTTAAGTCAAATTGTGGTTGCAGTTTTTTTTTAGCATGATACTTTTCCAGTTCCATGCATAAACATTACCAGGGCTCTAGACTAACTATTTGAACTGGTTGCACTGGTGCACCTAACTTTTTTTCTAAAAAGTTTTTAAAGTTCACCCAAATATGAAAATTCTGTCATCATTTACTCACTCTCATTGTTGGTACAAACCTGTATAAATGTCTTTGTTCTGATGAACACGACTGAAGATATTTTGAGGAATGTTTGTAACCAAACCATCCATGAGCCTCATTCACTTCCATAGTATTCTTTTTTCCTACTATGGAAGTGAAAGGGGCTTATGATCGGTTTGGGTACAAACATTCCTCAAAATATCTTCCTTTGTGTTCATCAGAACAAAGAAATGTATACAGGTTTGTAACAAAATGAGGCATGTAAATGATGACAGAATTTTCATTTTTGGGTGAACTATCCCTTTAACACCGCAGTTTTACAAGAACCCGTGGTGGTTTAATGTACAGAATAAAAAATAACATGTATTTTATCATTTTCATGCTGTCATTCCATTTTCCTTATACGAGGCATGCACAGTTTGTTTGATAACCCTTATCCACAGTGATTAAAAGAACACCTGACGTGTTATCCGACATCAGCATCAATTTATTCTATACCCGCCCATTTGACACAAAGACTGCAACCTGGCCGCTCCGCAAATAACGCAGTAAATACTGCAGCGCATGCGCATTTTCAAACATACACACACGTAGCCTAGGTCCAGGATTATCTGGACCACGCCCAATTAGAGGGAGCGGTACGCCCTTCACTATCTCTGATTTAGACCACGACACGGGCCTATTGTTGTCTGTTGATTAACCACAAGGAGACTTTCAGAGTTGCAGAGACTTTCTTCCCGTTGAACGGCTGGTTGCACCAGTGCTACCTGAGATTTTTTAAGTTGCACCATTGAGAAATTAGGCCGCACTCTAGAGCCCCGATTACAAAAAGGTAAAACTCTTTAAAGAGTAACTAAACCCCTGGTCAGAGCCTGACTCCACCCACTGGCAATATTTGAAAAATGCAAGAAAAGTGGGCAGATCCCAGCGGTGATAGAGGGGAAGAACTAAGCTCATAACCAAGTGTGTGGTGAGATTGAACCTGCTTACGTCACGAGTCATTTTTTGGACCCAACATCCAATAGGAAAATTCAACTGCAGTAGCCACCGTTCAACCTGAAGAGGGCAGCACTCAGACGTTTTTACACCATATATTGCAGTATTGAAACACTTTATATCCAAATGTCAAAAAAAGTTACTAAAATCAATGAACAGCACTAATAAAGCATCATCCTTAGATCATTAACTAAAAAAAGTGGGTTTAGGGTTTAGTTACTCTTAAAAAAATATTTCTGCTCATTCTATGCAAATTTCTTCCTGCAGGGCATAGTGTACAAAGGTTTTGTGGACTGTTTCTCAATGACACTGAAAAAGGAAGGCATGACTGGTCTCTATAAAGGTCTTGGAGCCTCCTACTTCCGGCTCGGTCCACACACCATCCTCTCTCTGCTCTTCTGGAATGAGCTACGCTCTTTGTATAACAGCCACAGCTAGCGTATTACAGTATATATTTCAGAAAAAGATCAACTTTATAATGTTTCCCAACATTAGCGGAATAGTATGCAAGATATTTTTTTAAAGGTTACAGCCTTATTAAATATTCCAATTTTATTATTAATAACTAAGGTCTAAAATAACAGCTAAGGCTGTTTAAAAAGTTTATATATTACAAGCCTTATACTAATCAAGCTATAAGATGACTGATAAGATGACTTACCCACACAACAAAATGTTCCTTTAATGAAGGCACTGCAGCTATTTGAGTGATAGAAGATTTAATGAAAGATGGGACTTCCTACATTTGAGTGGTTGTATTGGGCATTGTCCTTTTCCCATTTATAGTAATACCACTGCAGTCTTTTGTTAATATCTATAGTCTTTAGTCATTTAAACAGTTGTTGTGGCCAGGGTGCTGCTATCCAGTCTTTAGGGTGTTTTAGGTGGTTGCTACCATGTTATGGGTCATTGTCAGGTGAAAAAAATCTTATATCCTTTTTTAATATCTGCCAGACAGGAACTGTAGATTAGATTACTCAAGTGAAGAATTCATTCTTACTCGTAGCATAGACTTATTGAATCCAAAAGGGAGGGATTTCCATGATCCTATAGCCTATATTCCCTTTACACCAGCTGCTTTGCAAGGTTTTGCGAATTAGAACAGATCTACACTCACAGGGGCGTCATGCACCAATTTTTTTTAAGGGGGCACAGTGTGCACAGATACAGAAATGTATGCATACACGGACAGCAAACGAAATATTATAAAGCTTTCAGTCTTTTCCATGGCACTGTTTTGAGCCTTCCTGCCTTCATGACAAAAACCTCCAAAATAAAAGTGTTGACTAACTTTCATATCAAATACTATTCAATCGGAATAATGACATATTGGCATTTACATCTGGAACGGCATGTTTTGTTTATTCACGTTTTGTTTAATGACTTGTTTAATTGTGTCAATACATTTTGCACAACAACTGGATAATCCTATAAAATTAATGTAATTTTAAATCCATAAAGTTTATAAACAACGAAAATTACATAAGCTATAGCCAGATTGATTTTAATGTTCAATAATGATTCAAAAAATTTTTAGATAAAAATTATTAGAGAAATTGATTTTTGCATTCAACTTTACCTCATGTGAACATGTGTGATATTCCGCGTCCCCGTGAACTTTGGCGAACTTTGGCGTTGTACCAAGAAGATGAATCTAAAATCTCTACTAACATAACGTTGAGACGGTCACATTTTAAACCATACAACCATACACAGAGGGGGTTAGCTGCACATTACCGTACTGGGGTTTGGAAATGTTGTGAACGTTTCTTCCACGTTTTAATTCCTCAGATAGCAAAATGCAGCAGCAACAGCAAAGAGCTCGTGAACGCGCTCAGACGTTGATGACTTCATTGACTGCGCTGAATGCAGCGCCTGCCGCCAGCATAAAGTAATGTAACACGATCAAAACGGCGAAAATCTCCGAAAAGTGACAAGGATGCAGCACATAATTAATAATATTGTGCATATTAAACAGATTAAAAGACAAATAACAGATTAATGGACGCTTCTTTGATTTTGAGGCTCAAAAAACCAAGGGGGCAAGTGCCCCCTCAGTTTGAATGGGCATGACGCCTCTGTACACTCAGTGATTGCATCAGTGTTACTGTAAAACATGTATTTCTAAACAAACAGGTTACTTATGCAAATTCATATATTCGCATTTTTAAATTCTTAATTGTATTTAGTTGACAAATGTTGATGCTTAGTAGTTTTCATTTTTCATTACAAGTCTCCTATGTAATTTTGATACCAAAAATAACTGCCGTTTTTAACCTGTTGATGCACAACAAAGTAATTCTGCTAAAAACAGTGTCTTTAGATAGCGGCATGGTATATGTGAAGGTAAAAGTGAAGGAAAATAACACACAATTAATGATTATTTATGTTTTTTACTTTAACCATATCCCAAAGATTAAATGTGAACTGCATCTGCATGACATGGTGAACACTTTAAAATTACTTTAGTATGAATCAAACGTGCTGCAAGCACTCTAAATGTAGAGAATATGACAAATGCGTTTGCGTTTGTTGGTTTTGGACTTGACATTATGATAGCTGTTATATTCGTGCTGCTAATTCATAATTGAGTGTCAAAGAACAAAGGCTTACTTTGAGTGAAGTTAGAATGAAGTTGCACTCAAACTAAGTGCTCAAAACTAGATCAAAGTCTTTTATGGAAGCATATTGGTAGCAAATTTCAATTTAGAATGTAATATGGCAATGCATTTCTGTATTTAAATTTTACATACTATATGTGCAATGTATGGTGCAACATGAAAATTCTATAATTTAAATTACATTTGCCATTTAAATTACATTTTACTACATTCTTTATAAATGAAAATCCAATCCCATGTGTTCTACCCGTACATGTAAATGTATTTAGGAAAATTACATTTAAATTATCGTTTTGCAACCGTTTTTTCTTGACCATGTTAAATCACATCTAATCTAATCCATTTCAATTTTTTTTCCAACTTAAATAGCATTAAAAAATGCATTTAAAACAGGACTGTAAGAAACAGCAAATGTGATTTTAATTATTGAATTTTCATTTTCTTTTTGCACCAAATGTAAATTTAAATGCCTTTTTTTCATTTAACTTGCCATTTTACATATTGCACTGCCATATTGTATTACTTTCTAAATTGAAATTGGCTACCAATATGCTTACATAGTCTTTGTCTTGCCGATGCATTTATGTTTTATTATGTGTCTTGTGTCAGTTGCTTGAACATTCATGAATTATTATCATAGCAGCACAATTAAGTCATAATGTTGAATTTACAATTGCCAAAATTATCTGAAGTTTTTTTAGTTTACTAGGGCAGAACTTACGAACACAGGCGGAGCTTGTGAGGGCGCCAGGCCCCCCATTGGCTAAAATGATTTTTAAAATATAAATTTTAAATACATTTTAATTTATGTTCGTATGCATTTTAAAACATTACTTTGTAAGATACTTTGTAAAACGGTTGTTAATCTTGTCATAATATGTATTTATTAAAATGTCGCGGTTTGTAATGTCAGTCGTCCAATCAAGATGGAGGAGAGTCAGGACAAATACTACATCCTACCGTTACTACTGAACAACAACATAAAAGTTAATATAGCTTGTCGATTACAATATACAATTGTGGACAAAAATATTGGCACGGTTGGTAAATATGAGTAAAAGAAAGCTATGAAAAAATAAATCTACAACGTTTCTCCTTTTGAGCTTTAATAAAAGAATAAAAAAACACGTTTTATTGAAGTAAAACGATAAATTAAAAATGGGGGGGGGTACACTATTAAATAAATGTTTTTCTCTAATAAACACTGGAAATTTGGCACCTCTAGACATTCATAATCTCTGAAGTATAATCTGCCTGAAAGAGGACATTTGTCTATATCAACTTAATGCTCAGCAAAGAGAATAATTTGAGTGGACAAAGTCTCTCTGAAGTTCTGCATCTGTGATCCTTGGAAAGCTTAAAAATAAAAAAGGAAAAAAGCACCACCAGCCGTATTTGAACTTTAGAAACCTTGGCTTTGGTGTACACAGGAATTAAAACGTGCTTCATGTCTATAGTTAAAGGTGCAGTGTGTAAATTTTAGCGCCATCTAGTGGTGAAGTGTTGAATTGCAACCAATGGCTCAGTCCACAACTCAAACCTCGCTTTTGAAACACATAGAGAAGCTACTGTAGCCACCACCAGACAAACATGTCATTGTCGGAGACAACTTAGTAAAAAAAGGTTGTCTGTTAAGGGCTTCTGTAGAAACATGGCGGCCCAAAATGGCAGCTTCCATGTAAGGGGACCCTCGGTGTATGTAGATAAAAACGTCTCATTCCAAGTTAACAAACACATAACGGTTCATTATGAAAGGTCTTTATCCACCCCTGATAATATAGTTTTGTATATTATTTAGCATTTCTGTCAAAAGATCCTTTTAAAAATTACACACTGCACCTTTAAATATACAATTATATAATTTTTGTGAATTTTTAAAATAAAAGATAAAAAGGATAAACAGTTCCCAGCTTTCTTTGCTCATATTAACCAAGGGTGCCAATATTTTTGTCCACAAGTGTATAACACCCGGTGCTACCACAATATTTAATATGCATTGATTAAACAAATAAACAGCAAAATCAGAAACTTTAAGACTGTCATTCCACAAATGTTTCGTATTATAGCAACCAAAGCACATTAGAGCGCACTCAATCACTCATTTTAAGAACAATGTCTGACGTGTTCAGCCGCGTCAAAACCTGTGGAGTCCATGACTTTACCCAAGACTTTTATAATGTACCTAATGTACTTTTCACTGCATATGAATTTTCTGTTTTGTTTTTACTTGTATTTTGAATTGTGTTTTATAAGTGAAGAAAACGTCCTAAAATTAACTAATCCTGATAGGTAATTAGTAATCTTTAGTTAGCAGCAAATCATAGCACGTGTTCCGGTACAGATACTTTGATAGACCAGTCTGGCCCCCCAACTTCAAATGTCAGGATACATTAACGGTTTTGAACAGCTTTGTCAAGAATTCTTAACATAAAGTTATATACATGGTTTCTTTTTTTTGGGGGGGGGGGGGGCAATTTCTGAAAAACAGGTCACCATTTGCCTTACACTAAAGGTGCTTATACTGAATGTGTAGAATGAATGTATTAACTTATTTACTTGGGAGTCTGTAATGGGTCATAATTAAATAACTTTATTTGCATATGTTTATTTTCAGTCTGTAACATAACAGTATACAACTTGCGATTAAACTTATTTTTTTTTAATGTAACCCTCCATTTGCCCTATGTACATGAATATAATATGTTCTTTAAGTATACAGTCATGCTCAAAATTATTAATACCCTTTGTGATAAGGTTGGATTTTTGTAGATTTTTTAAATAAAAGATCAAAAGCATTAACGATGCAGAATTATTTTCACAGCCTTCTTTGGTCATATTTACAAAGGGTATTAATAATTTTGAGCACGACTGTAAATAGGCAGCTGGTATGCATTATATAAGGTTAACTGAAAAGCTTTTTATCATTAAGATTGTCACTATAATCTTTAACTATTCAACCACACTTTAAAATGAAGCCATGCATTAAAATGTATGAGTGTCATTGGATTAGACAAACTAGCAAGTCAGCATCTGCAAACAAACACACCTGTTCACAAAACCAACCAGACCAGAATGTTTAGGATAAATATGATAATATGTCTCCTCCTTTAGAGTTAAGGAAAAACCTGATTTTCAACACACACAATTTTAAGGTTAACTACTAACTGTTTAACGACCGGTGATTATGTTAAAATCTGAATGCAGAAGGAAATGATGACTTTTCCAAAAAATGCTATTGAATGAATCAGCAAAGTTATCCCATGATAAAGCAGCATTTTTATTTATATGAATAACCTAATTGTAACCTAATTACCATACTACAAGAAAATACTTGGTAAATGAGTATGTGTAGCCTTCCAGTAGGTACCTCTTTACCTTATTCCTATTGATATGTTTTAACCTGTTCAGTACTGCTGGTTTCATCAATATCAATGATCAATCACAGTCTTTCTGGTCTGTCAGTTTAATGGTGAAGAATCTATCCAAAGACTCCAGGGTTGAGTAGATGAAAGGACTGAAGAACATTCTGGAAGTCCTGTAATGTCCATGGAACAGCGGCCACATATCCAGCTGCACTGCTGCTAAGGGGACTGACAGAGAAACTCTCTCAAAACACAAAGATTTTTTGACTATATCTCCTAATGCCACCTATATACACAGCAGATCATAGATGCATATGATGTCATACCATTTAAATATAATAAAGGGAATCCAATAATGTATATAAAGGATGTTTTATGGAGGATAAAAGTTAGTTAAGTTACAGAACAGTGACTGACATTGTATCAACAACTTACTTGATACAAACAGGATCATTGAAGGTCACCAGGATATCAGTGGTGAACTGTGGCAGGCGAAACAGGCACAGGTAAATGTTGACCGTGTTCTTGGCCTGAGAAGCAATACAAATTTATATTGACAAAAGGCTCAAATCGTAACATAAAAATTTTAAAAGTGTCATATCTCAGTACATATATAGACGGTTTCAGCAGTAACAACATAAATAAGCGTCTTTCGTGGTCAACGCTTACCTCCCTGTAAACTCTGCTAAGAATAAATAACTACTTTAAACGTAGTTTATTTATATAACAAGCAAAATAAACAACACATAGATTACCTAGGAAACAAAAACATTTGTTATTTTCGACGAGGTATTTTGTTCAAGAGTTCAGTTTAGCAACTAGTCAGACTATAAAAAAAAAAAAAAAAAAAAACGGAAGTAAAGTTCGGACCATACGCGTATCGCGTCACCGCACGTGCGTCTGATGAAACCGTCTATAGCTGTCAGACAGGGACATTTCATGCAATTCATTCAAATAACTGCTCATAGCAGCTATAAGTACATAATATAGAAAAACAAACATGCATTTTTCTTGGGCTTTGCTCCATTTTAATGTATATCATCAGTCTTTTGTTTTTGCAGTTGGTCTTTCCAGGAAAACTTATACAAATCATAAACTTGCTCATATAAGGTTTTGAAATTCAAAATAACCCCAAACCACACATAAAAGGCATGTGAATCCCCACCACATGAAAAAGGATGTGAAACATTCACAACCATTCTGGGCGTAGACATCCGTGGCAACTTATATGCACTAAGTAATGGGATGTCTTTTGTTTCTTAATAAATGGAATATGTTGGCCCACTACACATTTTATGCTGAACCAATATGCTGCTTTCTTACGTGTCACTGTAGCTTTATTATTACATCTAAGTTTAAAACCCTTGCAGGGCTCAACGCAAAAAAAAAATTCTAATGGCCCAGTAGGGGCAGTGGTTCAGGTTTTCACTTGCCCTGCCAAAATTTTCACTGGCCCCGATAAAAAAAAAGTCAGTGTCACATATTTAAAAATAATAATTTAAAAGTCAAATATAATTGTGCTGTGGAAGAATAAAACTGCCACAGTGTTGAAAAAGCACTTGAAGCTAACTACCAGGTTGTGAAGTTGGTCACCGCTGAATGTGTTACTGTCATCAATTCCAGCCAGGATATTATTTGGGTTAATCAAAGCAAGATCAAGTTTCACATTAAATGTGAATACTATGTTTTATTCAGTATAATATTGTAGTTTAACAAGTCATTTAAACATTGCGATACAGGTTTGTGCAGATCTATTAATACTTATTGTGAAAGTGGTGTGCCGTAAGATTTTTTACTCATCAAAACTGTGCTGTGGCAGAAAATAGGTTGGGAAACACTGCTAACGAGTCAAGCTTTCACATCAATGATACAACAATTGTTTACCTTCAGCTATTTCACGCTTGTAAGATAGGTGCCGCTGATGGATAATGAGCTTTCTGGTATGCCAACTGCCATACAACTCAGTCATTTTAGAGAATTCCACGTGGCAAGTCTCTATTCATTCAGGAGTTGAAGAGTTAAACATTCAGTTAAATCCAATTTAAATGGTTAGTTTTATACATGTGTTTTCCAGTTCAACCCCAAATGTTACACTGTGGAAAAACTAATATATATATATATATATATATATTTTTTTTGTGCATCTACTGTGATACTAGATATAATGCTTAAAATCTAATTTGTGAGTGGTGTTCTGTACATGTTTGTAATGGAGGTACTTTTTTATGTTTATCATACTTAAAGCTGCGGTCGGCAACTTTTTTTTATCTTTTTTTTTTATCATATTCACTGAAACCAACACTATGTTCCCACAGAACTACATAAATTAGACTGTTTAAGAAAAAACCCAGCGCTTCTAGCTCCACCTAGAGCCTGTTATTTGTTTTGCAAAATTCCACAGCTCCTGGCGCAGGCCGGTTCATTTGGTCTAATCAGCGCAGGGCTGTGTAAAATCTGCCTGTCAATCACAGTACCTGCATATGCGCCACAGATCCCTCCTCCCCCTCGCGCGCCTTACAATATCACGTGCATACACCTGAAGTTCACAAGCATGTTGGATTGAATTGAACGCAGCATTTATCAACCATTGATTGTATTTCTGAGTTTTATGTAAGTAATCTAAGTATTCTTGCTAAGTTTGCGTTCAAAATAATACTGGTGCACGCACACGCGCTGACGAGGACGAGCTCGAAGGAGGTTACTCGGTGGTAGTGGGGGAGGGACATGAAATTGTAAATATTTGGAAACTGCTCAATCCTCCAGAGTTGCCGACGGCAGCTTTAAGTTATGGTTTACTTCACACATTTACTTTAAATTTGTATGGCTAACAACCGTGTTATTTGCAGCTTAATTGATTAAAAGGGCGATGGAGATGATAATGTATCGGTATCGACAGATACTCAAGGTTGTGGTAACGAGTCGACATCGGTATCAGAATCAGACATTAAAAAATGGTATCGGCCCAGCCCTAGATTTAGTTTAGTCCACTTGTGATTAATCCACCCGAGACGAAAGGGAGTACCAGGTAGAAACAAACATACCTCCTCATTAAATTTAGAGACCAGCTGAGCTCCAGACAGTAGCCAGGCAGAACTGCATTCCTGTAATAACAGCTCCGATTGGGTGAGCTGCTCTACTCCTGTGATCTTCCAGGACCCGGACTCTACCGCCCCATTACTTGCAGCCACATCATCAAAATGATATCTGTCACAATACAAGTCAGAGAACTGGTTATTCATACCAATTAGAACTAGAGGTTAAAGTTTGTGAACAAACTTTGATGTTGGCTTGACGAAGGCCCCGGCAAAACATGTACGCGTATCTGCCAGATCGTAATTTATTGCTCTCACGATTCGTTCTTATTTAACGGTTATGCAGGTGACCCCTTAACAAGTCCCGTTTTTCCTGATCCCATTTTTCAAACTTTAGTTAGTGTGTGTGTGTAATGTTGCTGTTAGGGCATAAATAATACCTGCAAAATGATAAAGCTCAAAGTTTAATGCCAAGCGATATATTATCTTTAGTAGAATTCCCCTTTCAAAGCTTACGGCGAACAGCTGGTTTGGACTACAGTCCCTTACTTCCCGCTTGAATGACATCAAAACAAGAGTTTCTTACTAACCTCCACACACAGCAGGGCTCGCAAAATTAAAAAAATTACTGGTAACCCTTTGGGTAGGCACTCTTGAGTTTTTGGTAGGCCGAAATGAATGCAAGTAGCCAAATAAAAAGACATTACTTTTAATGTAGAGTATTGAGACAAAACATCTATCCAAACACAAATAACAGATAATCAAATTACAATCATGAATACAAATATTTACTTGTAACTGAACTGAAATATCTATAAACTTCAGATCCTGAATCTGAAATATTAATTGAAGTCACAGATATGAAAATGCCACTCAACGTTGTGGGCACAGCAAAGGGTTCCTTCAATTAATTTTCACCATGGGCACCATAATTACCCATACAAATCTGTGAGAGAATGCATAAGCATTTTAATATATTTTTCCTCCCTATAAGTCAAGATAGCCTGACGGGCAGGGTGGAGATGCATTTTGATAGCCTGACTGCAAGGCACAATAACCCCGGGAGGTTGGGCTAGCGATTTTGCGATCCCTGCACAGGCTGTTTTAGGTAAGTATACTAAAAAATAAAACCATGTCTGCATTTTGTGATTTATTCATGTCACATTACATTTATTATGCTTCAAAGTGTTAAAGGCGCTCTAAGTGAATCTGTGTGACGTTTACAGTGTGTTCAGGGGAAAGGCAGTTAGCAGATAGTGAGGAGATGTTTAATGTATGAAACAAAAAACGTTTTATCCCCTAAAAAGCGTGAATTCGCTTAGAGCACCTTTAAGCATGATGACATGGTAACATATTACATTGCAGTATTCAGCTTTTGAATAAACATTTATTTAAAGAGCACATATTTAGTGGCTAAAAAGCACATGTTTTTGTATATTTGGTGTAATACAATGTGTTTGTGTGGTTTATGGTTCAAAAAAGCATTATTTTCCACATATCGTACATTTTTACAGCACCTTTAAGTCCCGCCCTTCTGTAACGGGTTGTTTTATACAAAGCTCAACGTTCTGAGAAAGCGCGGTGTGAACTGATTGGCCAGCTATCGAGTGCGTTGTGATTGGGTGAATACCTCAATTACATAAACGGAAATGTGACGCTCCTTACCATGTTTTGAAAGATGAGAGTATAGTTCCTAGCCATATCTTCCTAGAAAATCACGACTTTTAATTTTTTTCCGTCTGTCTTAGTACACGATGTAACTACAGATGAGTCAAGTTTTAAGTTAGTTTTCAGTAACCAGCCCTCTCAGTTTGACCCATATCCCGCCTCTTTACCCATTTTCGGAAATCCGTGAGTGATACGCAGCCAAGATGGAGACGGCATAAATTACATAGTTCAAAAACATAGCGAAAGCATATCAACTGCTACAGTGAGTTAACATTACTGTGTAAAATTATTGTACATAATGTTCGTTTCAGTACCTTAAATTTTTGCCTGACTGCCAAATCCGCACAGTGGTGATCTTGCATCGTTTTTTGGAGACCAAACGTTTTTTAGTTTTCACAAGGTATTTGTTACAGAGGTCCGTTTTGTCGCTAGCCAGACTGATAAACAAGCACAGACCAGAAGTGAACTTTGGGCTAGGCGTGTGACCATGCCACGGCAAATGCACGTGCGTCTGATGAAACACTATGTTCGGTAAGCTTACATGTTGATACGACTATAAATTATTAGTTACAAAGTCCTGTTTCTTTAATGGACTAATCACACCCACACGTGTTTAAAAAGGTGTAATGTCTTTTCTGTTTTGCGGCCATTTTTACAAAATAGATACATAGTTTTTAATATGAAAACCATACTGAAGGTATGTAATATGGTGCAGTTACCTGACAGCCTCAGCACCCTGCACGTGGCTCTGGTACTCCAGCAGTTCAATAATGATGCTCTGATCTGTCTGAGAATTAGCAAACACTTCCTGGTTATCAGGGATCTGTCTTAACTCACTGCAGAGTGCAGAGAAGAGAGAAATTTACAACACAAACCATTACATACACTAATTATTACACACACCAATATCAATACCCTGTTAGGGATAGACGATAAACCTATTTCCTGGTTTAAGCATATGCTGGTTTAGAGGCTAAACCAACCAATGTGCTATAACAACGTCTTATAATTTAGAGATTGTGGTGTATTAAATACTGATGCGAGAATGTGTATTTGTGTAATCTAATTAATGCACTGTATTGATTGGTTCCTGTCCCTGGAAGGACCTATTTAAGTCATGTGATGTGGTGCTCATGATGAAGTGTGGTGAAGAACTTTTGAACCTGGGTATTTAAGTAAAGCGTGCTTAATGGCATTGTTTGTTGGTATAATAATAAAATACTATAAATCCATAAACACATTACCTGATATCCTGGGCACTGGATGGAATAGCAGCTGATAATGCTCCACCGAATAGAGGCCGAGCCATAGCGGTGTTTGCCAGTGCAATGATGAAACAATAAATTTAACCAGAATACTTCAAATACTGTAACGTTTTTTCCATGTCCTGTCAAAGAAACATTCACAGCCTTTAACATTGTCCTAAACGTAACAAACAAATTCAAAAACGTATTTAATCTAGGCATATGATGTCTTAGTAATGATATCATGGTTTAATTATTGCACTGTCAAAAATACCTTTATAAACACTCTCAAATTACTGTTGTTAACTTTCCTCCATAAGCGTGTACCGGATATGATGCAAATTGAGATTAAGCATTAAGAGTCCAGGTAAATAAAGTCTCCGCAATCGCTCCGGGCAGTTTTTTTATTAATACTGGAATGGGAAAGGTCGAAATCTATAAAATCACTAACATCGCAAGACAACAACTAAACCTGGAATTATCTGTATCATAAATTGTATTTTTTCGTAATAAATTGCGCAAAAAAAGTCACCTTTTATCCAGGTTGCTACTGGAAGCGCATGCAAGGTTCCTCCTTCTTCTTCTATTGACTTTTTATGGCGGATGGCAAACTTATGGTGCATTTACCGCCACCAACTGGTGCAAGGTTCCTTCTTCTTCTTCTCTTGTTTTAAATGGCGGTTGGCAAACAACTTTCGGGTGCATTTACCTATGTTTACCGCCACCCACTGATCTAGCGATGGGCGATTTCGAAGCACTGCTTCATGAGGCTTCGAAACAATTACGAATCTTTTGTTTCGAATCATTGGTTCGGAGCTTGTTTCAAACTGGCCAAAGTCACGTGATTTTAGCAAACGAGGCTTCATTACGTCATAACTGTTTCGAAACGTTTCGAAAATCCAAGGATTCACCACTAGGGGGAGCTTATCACCAATGATCCGTATAGGTGTACTCGGGTCAGTAATAATAAAAGTTCATAAAACTTTTTATCCTTCTTACTAATAACACTATCAATTTGTATAATTTTTGTTTATAGACAGAGATTTAATGAAAAAATGTGCAGAATTAAAAAGAGAGTTCGTTTTAATGATGTGTTTGCCATAAATAAAACTAAAAACACAGAATACACTTTTAATTATGTCTTAATTAAATTAAATACTTTCTTTTTCTTAAAAAACATATTTTTAGAACAATTTTGCTATTATTTTGTAAAAAGTGTAAAATGTTTGGAAAGATTTTTTTGCGTTTACACTATTTTGACCAGCAGATGTCGCCAGCGTGTATGGTGTTTCGAACGCTTTGAAAAACTGAATCAATTTGCGAAGCCATTGGTTCAATTGATTCGAAGCTTTTCTCCCATCACTACACTGATCTGGAGTGTGGCATAAAAATACTTACATTAACTTTTAAAGAAAAAGGAAAATAAATAAATATATAAATACACATCATTATTTTTTATTGTTTTTTATTCCTCAGATTATATTCATTAATCTTGTTGCTTCTAAATATTTTAATAGGAGATCCCAACTCTTGTCACCAGGAGATTTTACAAAAATATTACTAATATCTTGTTCTCCATTTTGGCTTAAATATTTTTTTTTAACTCTTCTATCTCTAAATCATACTTCTTGCAATAGAATAATACATTATCCACTGTTTCTTTTTCTCCACAATATTCACACTTTCTGTTTACATGCTTTCCAATAACATGTAGAGAACTGTTTAGACCAGTATGACCATTCCTTAATCTTGTAATAACCTTATCCTCTTTTTTATTTTGTACTCCAAATCTTGTATTCCCAACTAATGGGTTGTTTTTATAAAGATATCTTCCTTTACTTTCTATCATCCTTCTTCTTCTTCTTCTTCTTCTTCTTCTTCTTCTTCTTCTTCTTTTTAATTGCGGTTGGCAAACAACTTTCGGGTGCATTTACCGCCACCCACTGATCTGGAGCACAGATCTGTATAATAAAGGCTAGATGTGAACAAGAGGCGAAACTCGATGCGTTTTTTTTCAACAGCCACTAGCTGGCGCTTCGGTAGCGCGGCCGCCATTTCGGAATGAAAATTTTCACAGCCAATTCATTCTCAGCGAATCTCACAGCCAAATCAGAAGCACAATAGGACGTTTTTCAAATTAAGCCATCAGTAAATTTTGTTCACTTGGTACACCTACAGTAAATGCTGTATGGGCTTCTATGTGTTGTGTTGTGTGGGATCCAATCATTGAATAGTACACATTTGAGGTTTTCTTCTTGCTTTATTATGTAATTCTATTTTATGCTACTTTACACATTTACTATTAGTTACCAACTCCACTAGGTATGAAATATATATTTACATATTAATACCCTGGATCCCGCTACAAACATGATAAACATGATGCATTGCTCTGTTGTCCTATAATTGCCACCTTTGGACAGTGGCTGTGTTTTTTATTCAATCCATTTCGAGCAATTTTGATGTATAGCCTATGTGTGTATATGTGTATGTATATGGAGCCATATTTCACATGATGACATATTCTATTATATTTTATATATGTGGAATATGTGAGAAAATGATTTTATATGTGTAATAGTTTCTGAAGGAGTGTGAAATGTAATATAATATTCCATGATAGGGTGACCATACGTGCCATTTTTCCCCGACACGTCCTTGCCAGGATTTCGGTGCATCTTCCAAAAGTCGTATTTGTTGACCGCATACACCATTCAGTTAAAAACATAAGACATACAATTGTAGTTTCATTCTTATCTTAAAATTTAACGGTTGCTTTTCTGTAATAATAATAATAATCCTCTATGACGTATGCGGCCGAGAAATACGACTTCCGGAAGACGAACCCGAAATCCTGGCCAGGACGCGTCCGGGAAGAATGGCACGTATGGTCACCCTATTCCATGACATAGTATGTTTATATTTTCATTTAGATTGATAGTTAATTGATGAATGTGTAAAGTGAGGTGTTCTAACCCTGCTGAAAAAACAGCATCAAACCAGCATGGGAATTATGCTGGTTTGATGTTGGTTTAGCTGGTGGTCAACAGCATACCAGCACCAAAACACAACATATGCTGGTATGACCAGCATGGGATGCTGGTGCTAATGCTGGTTTGGTGCTGTTTTAGCTGGTGCTAATGCTGGTGCTGATGCTGGTTTAGCTGGTGTTCAATAGCAAACCAGCAGGGAAAGAATGTGGCGTGTAAATGCTTTTGAAACTTAAGACGCTGGTTGTAGATGGAGAAATCCTTTGCATACTAATGGATTAATGCTTCTTCGGATCAAATTCATTGTCTATATTCTGATCGGAGGGAAGCAGACTTTCCCTTCATAGATTACTTTGCACTACTGACTGTTAAAACACTACACCAAAGGACTTTTGCACACACTAGCATATCTTTTCACTTTGGATGACAAAGGAATGTTTATTTATACACAGACTGAGAAGATATTTACTGTTAAATTGTTCAAAGAGTTAAACTGTTTCTAATTGAACTATTGTGATGATGTACATTTCTTTCCCTCATTTTAATTGTTTTAATTTGGTGTAATCTTTTCTATGAGTGAAATATAAAAGGGTTGAATAGGAAAAAGATAAAAATCCCAAAGATAACAAAAGCTCTTAATAAACTAAAAGTTAGTGAAACCAAATATCTATAAACCAAAACAGAAACTAAACAACTGAAACATAAATTGAATAACTAGAGCAAATAGGAGAGAAACAATTTAAATTATAGTGAACAGAGCTCACAGTTAAAAAACAACAACAGGGAATTCAAAGAATCATTATTTCATTTGGTTTTACTTAATTTTATTAAATTATTGTTGTGACTGTGTTACATTTGTTTTCCATTATTATCTTTGCACCAACAAAATACATTTCAGTCCTTTCTAGTCTGTGTCCTTGTGTGTCTTTATCACTTCCCCTCCTGTAACAAACCTAATCACTGGTCCAATATCAGGTGTTTAGAGCGACCTGTCCCTGTTTCAGAAACTGTTGTTACACCTGTGTGTCTGCTTGCCCTAAATGGCATGGAGAGACTGGTGCAGTGTGAAACAAACAACAAGAAGTGTGGAGAACTGAGGTCTCGTAATGTGTCTGGGGATACTGGTGCCTCTGGAGAGCTACATCTTTTATTTGTCTTGAACTGAGTTTTATGAGTGCACTATGAGTGCCACGTTTATTTTCTTGCATGAACTGAATAAAAAGCATGAGCCTCAGTTGAGCCATCACTGTCCTTTTCCTTCCTGGCACTGAACCTCACTACTACACTAATATAACTATCACCCCAGTGTTGCTTCTAGAAGGTTACTCAAATTTCCAGTGTTATAAGTATCTTTTTTTGAGAGCAGTGGGTATTAAAGGAGGTGCTTATGTATACGTGTGGATATACTTTATCAGTGTAAGTAGCTAACTGTTCTTAGTTAGTCAATTTGATCTGTTAGACAGTTTTAATCAGATTGTAAGGTAAAACATCAAACACTACACCAAACAATGTTCTTTAACAGTCTGTCAACACATTTAGACACACATTGGTAAAACAGAATATTACAATTTCTTGCTATTCAAAAGTTGCACAGTAGAGATAAAATTTCTTCAGCAAACTCATTTTTAATCCATCAATTATTTATCTCTCATTCACTTTCGGCTAAGCACCATAAACTAGGTCTTCAGATCAGGTTAGATATTAGATATCACATCAGAGATCAGTCTCCACAATGGCATGGTTCCCTCCCCTGACCCTCTTAAGGAACTAAATGTGCTCAATCCAATCTTACCCGATAGTACCTCCACAGGAAGTCACTGTTAACCTGAGAAGTTAACCCGATAACTTGAAAATTGGCTTTACCTGAACAGTTTTTCATTAGGAATACAAAGTTGATGCCAGGCTCAAGGTTACTTACAGCAAGAGGTTGTTATCTCCACAGTACAGTATTTCTTCCACCTAACATACTTGACCCATTATGCATGCACCAATTATTTTAAGGAAGCACAGTGTGCACAGCTATACTTCATACTATAATCATAATTGTTAACGTCAATTAATAGAATATAAAAAAAAAAATTATACACCATATTCTTACCGACTATATATTACAAAAATGTCAGAAGCATTTATGGATTATTTTAATTGCTATTTTACACATTAATGAAAAACTGGGTGAAACAAATTCTCTTTTTACACTGACAATAAACATTTAACCATTGAAGCATTCTCTGATTGGCTGTAATGGTCACACTGCAAAAACAGCAAATAAATGGAAACCTTTGATGAAACATGAGCAGATCTAAAATGTAAGCATTTTTTAATCATATTGGACCTCAGAGTCAGAGCAAATGTGATTTGCACTCCCTCTAGGGGTAAATCTAGATATAAACTTTAAGAAATAGACTTTGTATGGGGTTCCTTTTGTGCCAAAATTAAGTCGACATGCTATCTGTCTATGCTATGTGTCGTCTTCCATGTCTATGTGTCTGTTTACTGTCTGTGTCCATCTCTGTCTGTCTATGCTATGTGTTGTCTTTCATGTCTATGTGTCTGTGTCCATGTCTGTCTGTCTATGCTATGTGTCGTCTTTCATGTCTCTGTGTCTGTGTCCATGTCTTTCTGTCTATGCTATGTGTCGTCTTCCATGTCTATGTGTCTGTTTACTGTCTATGTCTATGTGACTGCCCACATGATTCAACTTTTGTCTGTGTCAACTCAACTTACTCCTGTCATCTTTCCTTGTTGTTTGACTGTGTCGCCTTGCTGTGTCAATGCTGCATGCATCATGACTATGTGTCGTTTTCCTCTGTCGTTACCATGTGTTGTTACTATGCGTCGCTTCCCTCTGTTGTTACCATGTGACGTTACTATGCGTCGTTTCCCTCTGTTGTTACCATGTATTGTTACTATGCGTCATTTCCTTCTTTGGTTACCATGTGTTGTTACTATGCGTTGTTTCCCTCTGTCGTTACCATCTGTCGTTACCATGTGTTGTTACTATGTGTCGTTTTCCACTGTCGTTACCATGTGTTGTTACTATGGGTCGCTTCCCTCTGTTGTTACCATGACGTTACTATGCGTCGTTTCCCTCTTTTGCTACCATGTATTGTTACTATGCATCATTTCTCTCTTTGGTTACCATGTGTTGTTACTATGCATTGTTTCCCTCTGTCGTTACCATGTGTCGTTACTATGTGTCATTACTACGCGTCGTTTCACTTTGTCATACCCACCCAGCAAAATCTTGTTAAAAAGTGACGCATAGTAACGACACATGGTAACCAAAGAGGGAAACGACGCATAGTAACAACACATGGTAACGACAAAGGGAAACAACACATGGTAACGACAGAGGGAAACAAAGCATAGTAACAACGCATAGTAACAACACATGGTAACGACAGAGCGAAACAAAGCATGATAACAACACATGGTAGCGACCAGTGGCGGCTGGTGCTAAAAAATGTGGGGGTAGACAAAACTCGTAACCGGCTGATCTGCACGAGAACTGACCCGAGATTCTCACTCAGAGCCGGAAACATTGCAAACTCGAGAGACCTGTGGATCTGCGCGAGCCGCAAATTGACCCGAGATTCTCACTCAGAGCCGGAAACATTGCAAACTCAAGAGACCTGTGGATCCGCGCGAACCGCGAAACTGACCCGAGATTCTCACTCAGAGCCGGAAACAATGCAGACTCGAGAGACATGCGAATCTGCTCTGACTCGAGAGTCTCTCAACTCGTAACCGGCTGATCCGTAACCGACTGATCCGTAACCAGTTGATCCGCCGGCTGATCGTAACCGGCTGATCTGCGCGAACTGTCTCTCAGTCTCCGGCTCTGGGGGCTACATAAGCAGGACAGTTTTTTTCTATATTTTCTCTATTTTATTATGCTATTGTTATTAGGCTTCTTTTTTAAATGGTCGACCATACACACCAAACCTAAAACCTATAAGCTGTCACGGTTAATCCATGTCATGTCTTGTTTCTGTTCCGATTGTTGTCACCTGGACATTCATTAATTAAGTATCTGCCTCATCACACCTGTATGTCATTTAGTCTGTGTATTTATACCCCTGTCTGTTTCACACTCACTGCTGGATCATTGTCGCTGATTGCCTGTCTGTTCCTGTGTTCTACGTTTTATTGTTCCTGTGTTTACTTACCTGCCCGTTGTTTGATTCTCGTGTTTGTTTCTTGTTATCATTAAATGTAATTTATTTATTCCGAACTCTGCACTTGTGTCCTTAATCCTGTAACCCATCGTGACAGAATGATCCAGCCATTAAAGGACGCAGCGAGTTCGGAGAGAGTAGCTTCCCCTAATATTTTTTTAGGAGGAGTAGTGGACATCGGAATCTGCAAGCTGCGAGGTTCCGATGCCCATTGGAGTTTACTGAGGGGGAACGCTCGGAACTCCAGTCTGGGCTCAAGTTGGCCGTCACCACGCCCGATTCATTCCCCGGGGTGGTCGTCGCGGCACTTGAGCCTCTTCCTGTGAGGGTCGATATCTTCGGATCGGTTCCCGTGTAGGTTGAATCTGCTGAGACGATTCCTGTGATGGTCACATCTTCTGGGTTGGCTCCTGGGAGAACCGCTGCCATGCTCGATTCAGTTCTCGGGACGGCTGCTGCCATGCTCGATTCATTCCCTGGGGTGGTTGCCGCTGTGCACAAGTCTGTTCCCCCGGGATGGTCTGAGTCGGTGCCCGGGATGGTCGTATCCTCGTCGAATACTGTGATGGTCGAATCTTCAGAGTCGGTTCCCGCGATGGTCGAATCGTCGGAGTCTGTTCCCGAGGCCGGTTGGGAACAATTTGCCCGGGGCAAGATGGCCGTTCTGGTTTGGCCGGATTCGCCCTGGCCTCCTGTTCTGCCGGCTCTACCTTGGTCTCCAAGCCCTCCCCCAGATCCACCCTCCCACACTTTTGTTTGTTTATGTTGGAGTGTCTGGGAGCCACTCTTTTAAGGGGGGGGTAATGTCACGGTTAATCCGTGTCATGTCTTGTTTCTGTTCCGATTGTTGTCACCTGGACATTCATTAATTAAGTATCTGCCTCATCACACCTGTATGTCATTTAGTCTGTGTATTTATACCCCTGTCTGTTTCACACTCACTGCTGGATCATTGTCGCTGATTGCCTGTCTGTTCCTGTGTTCTACGTTTTATTGTTCCTGTGTATACTTACCTGCCCGTTGTTTGATTCTCGTGTTTCTTTCTTGTTATCATTAAATGTAATTTATTTATTCCGAACTCTGCACTTGTGTCCTTAATCCTGTAACCCATCGTGACAATAAGAATGTTATTTCAGAAGTGAAAGGCTTTTGTTATGGATTTGCTTTTGAGGAGACTTCAGTCGCTCTGTAGATCCACTAACCGGCTCCGGCTGATCCACGCGAATCAGCCGGTTAGTGGATCTGTAGAGCGAGTCTCATGTCCATGGTCTGCGAGTCTGCAATGTTTCCGGCTCTGAGAATCTCGAGTCGCGTGGATCAGCCGGTTACAAGTGGGTCTGTACTGAGTTTCCTTGGCAATTTAGCAATACTGACTCAAGTGACTCAAGTGACTCACACAACCCGGATCACTTTAGTGAGTGACTCACAATAACCCGGATCCTTAAAAGGAATCGAGTTTTCCAGGCCTATTTGGGGGGGGGGGGCGCAAACACACTCAAAATCAAACTTTTACTGTAGTAATGCAGTACTCTTAAAAGCCATTTATCAGGTGATGAGTATCATTAGGCTACTACTTAGCTAAAATGCTGAAAATGTTACAGTTGAAATCAAACGCACAAAATAAATGTACTATGAATCTGTAATGAACTAATATATCAAGGTAATCATTCATACACACACACACACACACACACACACACACACACACACACACACACACACACACACACACACACACACACACACAAAGGTTGTGAAAGACTTTTTCAATCTCCGTCATTTTTTTTATAAAACAGCGTTGTAAAGAGTCCTTCACAGTCAGTTATTATCCGTAATTTCATGTTTTAATTATTTTCATTTTCGTTCACATGTCCATTTCTAATCATAAACTTACAAGACGAGCATACAAGTCAAATGTGTTTATTCATTTGTTTAGAGAACAGATAAACGGAGACCGTGCCTCACTTTACCATCACATGAAGCAGATGAATTAATGTTTTTTTCTCACAGTGACAGCGGAGGCAATAAAACACGGAGCTTTATGCTGAACAGGCAAATATGAAGAAATCAAATAACAAAATACTACTGCGATTAAAATATTAATAAACATGTAAAAATCTGAAAGAAAACTAAACTCATCTGAAACCATCTTGTGTAATAAACGCATGAGGGCAGATTAATGCAGACTCTTGTCATTAGATTTTGTATCTTTACCTTAGACAGGCGTCTTGTTGCAGCGCTTCTGTAGTGTTTAACTTCAGCAGCCATGCACAGACCAATCAGTGTATGACATCAAAATATCGCGAGAATGTTTAGAAACCAGGGCGTCATTTGAGCAACACACTGCCACCAACTGGACATACATAGGAAATACATTCTCAAGTTGAGTTGTATGGGCAATCTGCCAAAATGGCGTTCAGATTTTTCTTCTTCATTCTGCTTAAATTTTCTCCGTCAAAGACTTTTCGTTTAACGCGACCGAACACACAAAAAAAGAGACACTAAAGTTGCCTAATCACAGACTACTACGTTTCTTTTTGCTTTTATAGCAATAGCACAAGCACATTTTTCCCTCACAACAGGGAGTACATACAGTCCATCAGCTCAATATGAACGGTTCGTGAAGTTTCCTTAAAAACTGTGGTTTTCTCGTGGGTGCTTTTTTAAACTCTACAACACTGTACAACAACAAAACTAACAACAAAGTTGATCAAGCCACGGTGTCACGGTGGGTAAATACACTGCTCTCTCTGTGTCTCGTGTATGGTGTTTACTCACCTGTGATGTCATGTGCTCGTTATCCCGATCCCCTTCACCTGTGTTGATTGTCTCACTCCAGCTGCTCATCATTACAGACTCTCCATATAAACTCACTCTGCTCTCTGTTCCTCGTCAGATCCTCACTCTTTGTTTGGCCTCCGTGTCTTCCTGGATTGTTTGTACAGCGTGTGTGGATTGTTTCGTGTCGTCTTCGTGTTGGATGTTCCGGTCTATGTTCAGGATTATTTTCCACTTCAGACCTACACCACCAACGACCATCACAACCACCATCACCCGCTTTACCACCGTAGTCCTTCGAGCACCATTACCATCATCTGGACATTGTGTTTACTTAAATCCCTGTGTGTGTCTACATCATATAAATAAACCTGTGTTATTTTCCTGCATCTGCTTCCAGCGTGTTTCTATCGTTACAGAAGGATCTGACCAGTAATGGAAGCAGCGGGAAATCACTCCCCATCTCCTCTCGAGGAATTTCTCCAGCGGGCGGTTCAGAGGATGGATCGCCAGGATAAGGTTATAGAGGAGATGGGTCGAGCAGTCCAAGAAAAGGTGACGAAGGTGTCCGAGCTGACCCAACAACAACAACCACCGCCCACTGCGCCTCCCACACCCCCAGCTACATCTTCTTCACCAGAGGGCGCCTCTCAGTCAGAGCCCAGACTTCCCATTCCGGATAAATACGCGGGTGAGCCGAGTTTTTGCCGCACATTTTTGTCTCACTGTTCTCTCCATTTTGCTTTGCAACCCAGAACTTTTTCCAGCGAGCAAACCAAGGTGGCGTTCGTGCTCTCTCTCCTGACTGGGAAGGCTGCCCTCTGGGGGACGGCGGTGTGGGAGAACCGTGACATCTGCTGTTCTTCGTTCTCCGCCCTCGCTGACGAGATGAAGAGGGTTTTTGATCGCTCCGTCGCCGGGAAGGAAGCCGCGAGACGCCTCTCAGAGCTCCGGCAGGAGGATAAAACCGTGTCGGACTACACGATTGAGTTTCGCACCCTGGCGGCGGAGTGTAGGTGGAACGAAGAAGCGCAGTGGGACCATTTCCTGCATGGGCTGGCTGACCGCATCCAGCAAGAGATCCATGTGGTGGACTTACCCACGTCCCTGAATGCTCTCATCGACCTGGCCATCAGGATCGACGCCCGACTCAGCCAAGCAGCACGCCGGAGAGCTACCACGCCGTTACCCGTAAGACTGGATCATCTCCAGGCCAGCCAGAGCGGTGCGGTCAGCCCCCCCAACGATCTCGAGCCCATGCAGGTGGGTCGAGCTCGGCTTTCCCGGGAGGAGAAGCTCCGGCGGAGGTCCCTTGGATTGTGCTTATACTGCGGTAGAGCCGGGCATCAGATCCATCAGTGCCCGGTAAAAGACCAAGCCCGATAGTAAATCTGAGGCTACTATCGGGCGGGATCTCCTCCATGAAGACCTCATCTACATCTACGCTCCTCCCGGTGAAACTACGGTGGTGCACTCATTCTCACGACTGTCACGCACTTTTGGATTCGGGAGCTGAGGGGAGTTTCATCGATCACGCCACTGCACGTAAGCTTCAGATTCCACTCACTCAGCTTACTCACCAGATTGCACCGTTCGCACTTAATGGACACAAGCTTCCTACTATCACCCACATCACGGAACCTGTCTCCCTCATCACATCGGGCAATCACCACGAGAACATTTCATTCTACGTCACAGACTCCCCTCTCTCACCCATCGTGCTTGGACACACCTGGCTTCACCAGCACAACCCGAAGATCGACTGGCGTCTTGGGACTGTTATCAGCTGGAGTGAGGGGTGTCACAAGTCTTGTCTTTTGTCTGCGTGTCTAACTGTTTCTGAGTCTGTGTTTCAGGGGGAAGCAGTGGATTTATCTAACGTGCCCGCAGAGTACCATGACCTGAAGGAAGTGTTCAGTAAGTCGCGGGCTGATTCTCTACCTCCTCACCGTCCCTATGACTGTGCTATAGAGTTACTTCCCGGTACTTTTCCGCCTAAAGGCAAGTTATACTCTTTATCTGTTCCTGAGATGAAGGCCATGGAGAAATATATTTCTGATTCTCTAGCAACGGGGTTCATTCGTCCTTCCTCTTCTCCAGCGGGGGCGGGGTTCTTTTTTGTGGGGAAGAAGGATGGATCCTTGCGACCTTGTATTGATTACCGAGGGTTGAACAACATTACGGTAAAGAATACGTATCCTTTGCCGTTAATGTCTTCAGCTTTCGAGAGGTTGCAAGGAGCGTCCGTCTTCACTAAATTGGACTTACGTAATGCTTATCATTTGGTCCGCATCAGGGAGGGGGATGAATGGAAGACTGCGTTTAACACCCCTCGTGGCCATTTTGAGTACTGCGTCATGCCTTTCGGATTGACGAACTCGCCAGCGGTCTTCCAAGCACTCGTTAATGACGTGTTGCGAGACATGATAGATCAGTTCATATATGTCTACCTGGATGACATATTGATTTTTTCGTCGTCTCTCCAGGAACATGTGCAACACGTACGACGAGTGCTTCTGCGGTTGCTAGAGAATGGGCTTTTTGTCAAGGCGGAAAAATGCGTTTTTCATGCACAGTCTGTTTCTTTTTTAGGGCACATCATTTCGACTGAGGGTGTCCGCATGGATCCTGATAAGGTTAAGGCTGTGGTGGATTGGCCATCCCCAGATTCTCGCAAGACCCTGCAGAGATTTCTGGGGTTCGCCAATTTTTATAGGCGTTTCATTCGCAATTTCAGCCAACTAGCCGCTCCTCTGACTGCCTTGACCTCCCCTAGTACTGCATTCAGGTGGTCAGACGCAGCCGAGGCTGCGTTTACCAAAATCAAGAGCTGCTTCGTTTCAGCTCCCATTCTCGTGTCCCCTGATCGCACACGTCAGTTCATAGTGGAGGTCGATGCATCAGAGGTGGGGGTAGGAGCAGTGCTTTCCCAGCGCACACCCTCAGACGGAAAGGTTCATCCCTGCGCGTTTTTGTCTCATCGGTTATCTCCGGTGGAAAGTAATTATGACATTGGTAACAGAGAGTTATTGGCAGTCAAACTGGCTTTGGAGGAATGGCGTCACTGGTTAGAAGGTTCGGGTGTACCTTTTATCGTTTGGACCGATCACAAGAACCTCGAATACATTAAAACTGCCAAAAGACTTAACTCCAGGCAGGCTCGGTGGGCTTTATTTTTCGGACGTTTCGATTTTACTCTTTCATACCGTCCGGGTTCCAAAAACATCAAACCCGATGCTTTGTCTCGACTTTTTGAGCGTTCCGATCGCACTTCTACTCCCGAGCATATTTTACCGGAGACTCTATTCATCTCCGCGCTCACTTGGGAGGTCGAATCGAAGGTTTTGACAGCCTTAGAAGGGGTAACGCCCCCGTCTCGTTGCCCACCGAACCGCTTGTTTGTGCCGGAGAAGTTACGGTCCAACGTAATCCAGTGGGGTCATTGTTCCAAGGTAGCTTGTCATCCAGGGGTGAGTCGCACTAAGTTTTTAGTCAAACAACGATTCTGGTGGCCAGGTATGGCTCGTGACATTCACGATTTTGTTTTGGCTTGCTCGGTGTGTGCCACTGGTAAGACTTCGAATCGCCCTCCTGACGGGTTACTTTTACCGCTGCCAGTCCCTTCGAGACCCTGGTCCCACATTGCGCTAGATTTTATTACCGCCCTCCCACCCTCCCAGGGGAATACGGTGATTTTAACCGTAGTGGACCGATTCTCGAAGGCGACTCATTTCATCCCCTTGCCCAAATTACCATCTGCCAAGGAGACAGCGGTTACTGTCGTGGACCACGTCTTCCGGTTACATGGCCTTCCGACAGACGTGGTCTCCGACAGGGGTCCCCAATTTGTGTCCAAATTTTGGAGAGAATTTTGTAAATTGTTAGGAGCGACTGTGAGTCTGTCCTCCGGGTTTCATCCCCAGAGCAATGGTCAGACCGAGCGAGCCAACCAAGATGTTGAAAGAGTGTTACGATGTTTGGCCTCCAAGAATCCTTCGTCCTGGAGCCAACATCTCTCTATGGTGGAGTACGCACACAATTCGTTGCCAGTGTCATCTACGGGCCTATCTCCGTTTGAATGTAGTCTAGGTTACCAGCCACCTAATTTTCCCAGTATGGAATCCGAGATTGCGGTTCCCTCCGCTCACGCCTATGTCCAGAGGTGTCACCGCACCTGGACTAGAGCTCGGGAAGCTCTACTCCAGGTGGGGGCGTGCACCAAGGCTAAAGCCGATCGCCACCGGTCTAAGCCTCCCGTATACGTCGTCGGTCAAAAAGTGTGGCTTTCTACTCAGAACATTCCGATGCGTTCCGTCTCGAACAAACTTGCTCCCAAATTTATTGGCCCATTCGCTGTTGCCAAAATTATTAACCCGGTAACAGTTCGCCTTAACCTCCCTCCTGCGTACAGGAGAATTCATCCTGCGTTTCACATCTCTAAAATTAAACCAGTTTTTCGTTCACGACTTAACCCGCCAGTTCCGGTCCCCCCCCCGCCTCGTCTCGTAGCAGGGGAACCCACCTATTCGGTGAATCGTATTCTGGACTCTAGGCGGAGGGGACGCGGATTTCAATACTTGGTGGACTGGGAAGGTTACGGTCCGGAGGAGAGAAGTTGGGTTCCTGCTCGGGACATACTGGATCACTCCCTTATTGATGATTACCATCAACAGGTACAGCAGGCTAGGAACGTCAGGTGACGTCCTAGGGGAGGGGGTACTGTCACGGTGGGTAAATACACTGCTCTCTCTGTGTCTCGTGTATGGTGTTTACTCACCTGTGATGTCATGTGCTCGTTATCCCGATCCCCTTCACCTGTGTTGATTGTCTCACTCCAGCTGCTCATCATTACAGACTCTCCATATAAACTCACTCTGCTCTCTGTTCCTCGTCAGATCCTCACTCTTTGTTTGGCCTCCGTGTCTTCCTGGATTGTTTGTACAGCGTGTGTGGATTGTTTCGTGTCGTCTTCGTGTTGGATGTTCCGGTCTATGTTCAGGATTATTTTCCACTTCAGACCTACACCACCAACGACCATCACAACCACCATCACCCGCTTTACCACCGTAGTCCTTCGAGCACCATTACCATCATCTGGACATTGTGTTTACTTAAATCCCTGTGTGTGTCTACATCATATAAATAAACCTGTGTTATTTTCCTGCATCTGCTTCCAGCGTGTTTCTATCGTTACACACGGAATATACAGGATTATATGAGCTCTCGCTCTCATTATGTCCATGCAACACAAGCTCAAACGCGCCACAAAAGTTCATGTCGTGCGTCTATCACGCATTCAGACTTTAAAACAGCAAACAGGGAAAAAAATAAAACTCAAGACTTATGATATCCAGCTAGCAAAATCCGTTTGCCATGAGAAGTGGTGGAGCACACAGACTGCCATCATTTGACTCCGTTGATCGATCTGGTCCAAGGTTCTTAATCCTTTATTTATTCATCAATTAAATACCTTGTATAGGGTGATTTTGTAAGGATAAAAGCATATTTTCCTTCATCTCAAGATATTTCACTTGCTTTCACTGATCTGTACTGTAGCTATCAGTTAACACAGCAATCTCCAACGCGGTTATGAGACTTTGAGAACGATCCAATCACAGGAGGTAAAAAACAGTAAAAGCAATATTGATTTGCTTACAACATAAGTGGGAGTGTTTGGGGCGCACAATCCTGCGCCCCAGGGCGGATCCGAAACCAACCACTTAGAGCTCAGCCTCAGGTCACATGTTTTTACCCTTTTTCCTGACCTACATAGACACTCATTAGGGGTGCGCCCCAGACACACAAACATGACACACACACAACAAACTCAGTTTTGATTTTTAATTGTTTTAAATAAATTATAACATGACTAACAGTGAAATAGTACAACTAAATGATTTTATTTTTTATTAATTTGCACTATATATTTAACTTTTTGGTAACATGTTAAAGTAGCTTTCCTCTCTGGCCAGCTTTAAGGGGGCGGCGCCCCAACGCCCCCTAGTGACCAGCCGCCACTGGTAACGACAGAGGGAAACGACCCATAGGAACAACACATGGTAACGACAGAGGGAAACGACGCATAGTAACAACACATGGTAACGACGGAGGAAAACGACACATAGGCATGACGCATGCAGCATTGACACAGCAAGACGACACAGTCAAACAACAAGGAAAGATGACAGGAGTAAGTTGAGTTGACACAGACAAAAGTTGAATCATGTGGGCAATCACATAGACAAAGACAGTAAACAGACATGAAAGACGACACATAGCATAGACAGACAGCCATGGACACAGACACAGAGACCTGGAAGACGACACAAAGCATAGACAGACAGACATGGACACAGACACATAGACATGAAAGACAACACATAGCATAGACAGACAGACATGGACACAGACAGTAAACAGACACATAGACATGGAAGACGACACATAGCATACACTGATAGCATGTCGACTTAATTTTGGCACAAAAGGAACCCCATAACTTTGAACCATCATCTTTGAACAAAGTTTTTTGGGTAAACAAAACCATTGGTAGCTATTTAATTTTGTAAGTGCTGCGAGTGTTTAAGATGATATTATTAATTTGATCAGATAACAAAACGACCATGCACAATGATGGCACCAGATTATGAAGATTTTCATAAAATCGAAGATAATCCATGACGAAAAGGCACATACACATTACCGTGGAGAAAGAGGGGCTGGCGATCAAGTGGAATTTGGAGCCTTTGGTATTACCTGCTAGGAAGGGAATTCACCTTAGAGACTGACCACCGAGCTCTGACATGGATTCATACCATGAAGGACCATAATGCTTGGGTGACTAGGTGGTACCTTTCCCTGCAACCATTCCAGTTCAAGGTCAGACATCGACCTGGGGTCCAGAACAGGATTGCCAACTACCTGTCCCAGAATCCGGTCAGTTCGGGGCCAGGAAAGGGGAAGGTGATGTGACAGAGTAACTTCCTATAACCGTTGTTCCGTGCAGCACACACACACACACACACACACACACACACACACACACACACACACACACACACACACACAGTCATCCTCTGCGCACCTCATCCTCTGCGTTCCTGCTGAGGCAGGCGTGTGCACAAGCACGCCTTTAGCACGCTGGTCTGGTCTTCACACATGTTTTTATATCCACTCCATTTCCATCCCCAACCGTATTCACACTGGCTTTAATACACACACACAGTAGCTTTCTTTCATTTGATGTTTTGTCCTGTTGTTGTGTCTATACTTACTTGTTATGAGCATTTGTCAGCATCTGTGTTGCCGGTCTTTCGCGTTGCTTCTCCATCATCGGCCGGTCGAACCCGAGGACCACCAGTGGCCTGGATAAATAGCGCTGAGTCCACTGTGAGTGGGCGTGTCGGCGTGAAGCAGCCGGAAGCCAGCCCGTTCATTGTCTTGTCTGTTACAGGGGGAATTTGATATTATTATTCTGTGTTTATTATTTTTGTTTATCTTTTTTTGTGTTTGTTATTTTGATCACCTTTTTGTTTCTATAAATATTTTGCTGATATCTGTTTATATATATATATAATTGTGTTGTGTAAATGTACTTGTCCTTTGTAAGGGGAAAATATATAATCCCCATCCATCTGTTGGCCCAACGGCCTGGTTCAATTGTGATTGTGGGCCCGCATGATTATTAAAAATTAATAAACGGCCGGTGCATGAGTCCAAAGTGACATGTGTAGGCGAACGAACGGATGCAATAGCAAGTAGGGCTAAATCAGAATAACCAAACATCCACCCAAATACTGCAGCTGTTAAAAGTAATTATCAATCTGATTTATATTAACTTTATCTTTGGAGTCAGATAACAATACCTAAATTGCGTAATGCCAAAACGTCATCTCCATGCGCCGGAAAAGACCAAACGCGCTAGAATCCTTTACCATGCGCATGGTAAAGGATTCTAGCGCGTTTGGTCTTTTCCGGCGCATGGAGATGACGTTTTGGCATTACGCACTTTAGGTATTGTTATGGTAAAGGATTCTAGCGCGTTTGGTCTTTTCCGGCGCTTGGAGATGACGTTTTGGCATTACGCAATTTAGGTATTGTTATCTGACTCCAAAGATAAAGTTAATATAAATCAGATTGATAATTACTTTTAACAGCTGCAGTATTTGGGTGGATGTTTGGTTATTCTGATTTAGCCCTACTTGCTATTGCATCCGTTCGTTCGCCTACACATGTCACTTTGGACTCATGCACCGGACGTTTATTAATTTTTAATAATCATGTGGGCCCACAATCACAATTGAACCAGGCTTGGTCGCTGCAAGAGGTTTGACCATATGTTCAGAAGGTCGCCTTATGCTTGCTCATCTCTGAACATACTTTATTTAGTCCCCATACAGGTGTAACTTAATTATTAAAATGGTTATTTCTAACCAGAGGTTCAGGACCACTATCATAAAACAAAACTGACCGTCTTCTCCAATGATAGCTTTGTATAATCGTGTCATAATTTAATATGCAACTTAGATAGATTAATATTGAAATAACCAGAGGTTGAGGCTCATCTGATTTAGAGTGGTCAGACAACATATATATATGTTACTCTAAACAGGAAATACTCTATTAGCCTCCATGCATCTAATTTAACTTAAACTAATGGCAAGTGCTAGTCGGATCTCTAAAATCCTCTGCTGATGTACCACTATGCCAACTAGACTGCGATTTTAGTCCAGTACTAGCCTGATTTCAGTCATTGCGGTAACAAGGATACATCGTAATTTACTAGTCATGTCAATAACTTTCGTAGCACACAGAATAAATCAAAACACAATTTATTAGCCAGGTTGGAAGGTCATAATTCAAAGTCAATTCACAATCCAATTGAAGACAAATGAAGAGTTTCGTTGCAAAACGAGATAACTCAGTTTTTAAAAAATTTCAGAAATCTCATTTTTTGGTTGTGCATCCCAATTAATATAAATTCAACTGAAGTTGGTTTGTTTTGATTTAAACCTTCATAACTTAAACAATACAGCTAAGTAGCACCATAAAATAAAATAATAACATGATAACATAATAACAAACATGTTTTGACAAAAATGTTAAAAACGGATTTATCTCGTTTTGCAACGAAACTCTTCAAATAGAATCAAATGAGAACATTGCATACCTGGGAAATGATGAAGATCTGGTTACAGATTCCTCAAAGTAAAATGAAATACATGATGCTGTATCAAAGATACAGCATCCTGGGGGTGAATTTCTAGATATAGAAAGTCCCACCTGAATCGTTTACCACATCTCCTTAAATAACCAGAGAACAAAGCATATAGGAATTTGGTACTGATTGGTTATTGTAAAACTCAAGGCTGTCCTTAATTTGCATACAAGGGGTGATTGGTTTATGTCTAAGATGGGAGGTGTCTTATCAACATTGAGTGAAGTTTGCTTACACTTTAACATTGAATTCTGTTGTTATAAGAGTGATGTTGCATTCCAGAGCCCATCCAAACCATTGGGATGTGGGACCTTATCCTTCCTGAAGTGTACTAGCTCCTACTTCAAAGCTTTCCAGACAATTGAAGTGGAACGTAAACAGAAAACATGGACGACCGGCGCGCTAAGCTTCATGCTAACAGATAATAACGACAATTTCACGGTATAATATAAAAAACAAGTTGTGTTCAAATTACAGTGTCTAAAAAAAACCAACAAGCAGAGAAGTACAGTTTATAGCCTATTTGTTGAAACTTTACCTCTTACGACGCAAGACTCCATGGGCGCCGCCATTATCCTCCGACTTAATTTTGCAAAGTTTGGATAGGTCGAACTCCCCCGAGTTCGCCAGTAGGAGGTTCCACTTCGACAGGCATTCCAGTGCACTTTTCCTAGTTGGAGGTAGGATAAGTCCCACGTCCCACTGGTTTGTATGGGCTCTGGAACGCAGCATAAGACCATTGTAACTACTTGCAATGAGATATTTCAATGAAAAATAAATAAGATCAGTTTCAGATTCTTTGTGCATGTACTGTAGAATGTGGCATTTCATAAACAGTTTGCTTTGAGAAAATGAGAATACAGATATATGACGCCCTAATGTGTAATCTTTGAAAACCAAATGGTCTTGGTAGGAAGTCCACTGTGAATCGTAGAGAGTTGTTGTCCCGGGCCTGCATGGTGAAATCATGCTGTGTCCTTTGGGGAGGGGCTATCTTTATTCAGGAAATTGTACATCTGTTTACTTACCTCTTGTGTTAATGAGGGTTTTAACTAAAAGGGGTGGGGCTTGGCCTATAAGAAGGAACCCCAGAAAAAGATCTGTGTCAGTTTACCTGGCTAGCGAGTGTGCAAATGTGGTGCTGTGAGCAATCTCTTTTGTCTGTCTTAAAGTAGTGAGCTTATTTATACATTTATATTTACTTTTGTACATAGTGTTGGGTCTAGTGTTGCCACCTGTTCTGGTTTTACCAAGATTGTCCTTCTTTTTAATAACCTGTCACTAACACTGAATGTCCCGATTTTCGCAAAAAGCTATGTGAATATGTAATTTAGCGCACGCACGGCAGAGAGGGAGACCTTGCGTCTGGGTGTGTGTGGTCTGTGTGTGTGCGTGCCTCATTAAGCGCATGTAAGACAGAGAGCATCCTGATTGGCCTGTTTCGGTAAATCAACCAATCAATTGTCAGTGTGGGCGGGCTTTTATCGCTTCTCCCGAACCAAATTATCTAGAAACAAGAGCGCCCCAAAAGCGAAAATATAAGACACATTTTAGCTAGACTACACGAAAGTCTTATAAGAGTTAAAAGTAATGACAATCTTGCATGCTGTACAGTTTGTAACAGTGACTTCAACATTGCCCATGGGGGGTTAAATGATTGTAAAATACATGACATGTTGAGGTGAGTTCAACAAGTTTAATTTCATGTGCATTTTTCAGGCCGGCTAGATGCTATTTAGACCTTAACATTAGTTAATGCACTGTGAATTAACATGAATAAACCATGAATAGCTGTATTTTTATTAAAGGCAGGATAGGCAGGAATTATCTTAAACATTTTTTTTTACAAATTTGTTTTAACTGTCTTTATATACCAGTACATAATTAAAATGTAAGTACTCTGAAAAAATGAGTATAAAACTCGAGTGTCTGTAGACCTCTCACGACGAAACAAATGATTGGCTTGCACGACTGTCACTCTCTCTCGCGACCATGGCACCACCCCTGTTGCTATGGGATCTGCCCACACATGCGCACACCCGATTGATTTGAACATGCACGAGGCACTCTAGGAAGAGCAAAAGTACGGCAGAGAAAGAGCATTCAGAACTCACAGTACCTGCATATTCAGTCAGCGAAGGCAAACAAGGCGAAAAAAGGAATAAACGAAGAAATCAAACGAGAGTAAATATTGCATGTCTTTTCCTCGAGTCGACAATGCAGTAGCGGTATTGTCTCCGGAGTGTCAACAATGCTTTCATCACAGAAACTCTTACATGCAAAACACCTATGTACTATGAATCTTCCACGAAATTCACCTTCATCACAGTGTAACTATAACTGATGGTAATAAAAAAAACTTGTATCAATGCAATCTGTTTTTAGAAACTGTTTTTGCCCAAACAAGCTCGTTTTTTACAGAATCAAACAAAATATATTTTAAACTTTACCAGTATGGATATGCTAGCTTAATAGTGAGTACTAAAAGCCATCCTATTTGTTTATATTCATAGTGATAAAGTTAGGTGTATTATTACATGTGATTGTGACATGATGTTACTACATGCACCGCGCTCATTCCTCTCCGCTCGTATGAGTTAAATGCTGCTCCCAGCAGAGCCGGTATGCGTCGCGCGTTCATGTGTTTTGGGGCGTGGCTTTAGAAGAAACCCAGAAGGGAGGGGGTGGAGTGAATGTAAAAATGAGCTGTGTTTAAAACATATGTGAGAGGTCTACAGACACTTGATTTTTATACTCTCTTTTTCAGAGTACTTACATTTTACTTATTTATTGGTATATAAACAGGGTGCAATTTGCCGGGGAGGATGCGTGGGATTTCCCCCTTTCTGGTCAATGTATCCCTGCCTCTGCTTAATTATTTTTTACCCCCGGTGGGGATAAATTTACCCCCCCCCCCCTCAAAGTGATCAGTGCTACTACACTAGTGGCGAGACGTATCACAAAACTTATCACGGATCCGTGGTTTGATTAAAGTCAATTTTGTTTTAAAATGCGCTACTTTGGCTGGCTCTGATACAGCTGCCGCGCAGCCTCCCTGTATTCACCACTCTGCAGACTTTCTCAATGTCCCGCCCACGGCGCTATCTGATTGGTTACAGACCCGGTTACACCTCACGAGTAATAGCCTATCAACACTTGCGAGATGGTTATGGAGCTGTGTGTCGAAACGATGGAAGGCAGCATATTCAGCCGCATATTAATAAAGCGGGAATAAACATAACAATCTGATTATCTGTTTATGATGACAAGCAGAGTTAGTGTCCCAGTCACACCACTGAGAATGACCGAAGTTACACATGATAAATGCCGATGAGTCCAGTTCGTGACTAATGTAATGCATCTGTCTTTTCTATCATTTCACTGTAGCACAGCATTGCGGTGTAAAGTTTATGTTATTACTTTAAAAGCAGCAGTAAAGCTGTTTCTACTGTAATGGTTTAACTTTGCAATCAATACATTGTTCATATTTATGTTTAAGTTGACACTACGTTGTGCCATATAGTTTTGCCATTCAAGATTTAATTATTGCGTGTTTTTTCGTTGTGCATGATCACAGTTCATATGTGTGGGGAAAGATAAGCTATTAGAGTAAAAATATTGCGTTAGGCTGCTTCATGAGTTAATAAGAAAAAAGATTTTACAATTCCTGCAAATGCAGTGATGAAGTTCATGTTCTCATGATTTATTTTTATGAATTAAAATGTTTTGAAATGTGCTGTGGACAGAAACGCATTATGCCAAGTATTATAAAAAATCGTCAATAAGCTCATAATTTGTGCTAAAATAGTCTAAATGTTTAGTTTTAAAACCATTTTAAAAAGCTGGTTATATTTTGATGTTTCTGCACAAGTTCAGCAGACAGTAAGGTTCAGGTTTGTTCCGATCAGAGCTCGTGAGCGGAGAGCGCATTTCTGAATATTAGAAATATTTTAATTAGAAATATATAAAAAAAATAATAATAATATTATAATGGATTTTTGTTAGGCCGGACAATGATTACCAAATTTCTCTCTCATATTGCTCTTCATAACCACTGAAAACAGTCAAAAAAGTAAAAACTAGTGGTGGGTACAAATTGACTCATTACGAAATATGGTGAGTACCCACCGTCGCCGAAATCGACGCCTACAGTATGAAAACATCCCCCCCCCTCTGTTTTTTTCACAAATCGCACCCTGTATATAAAGACAGTTTAAACAAATTTGTAAAAAAGTTTTTTAGATAATTCCTGCCTATCCTGCCTTTAAGTAATGTTAACAAAGATTAACAAATAGGCTACAGTAACGAATGTAGGCTACTGCTTATGGTTAGTTCATGTTAGTTAATACATTAACGAATGTTAACAAATAAGAATTGTAAAGTGTTGCCAATAATTGCATAGGTCTATACACAGCAAAACCACCAGTGTTGATTTTACAGAGTTCCCTACTCTAGAGTGGTCAGGTGTTAGTTGTAGTGTTTGTTTATAATTTATCATCACTCACAGTGTCAGAAACTTTCACAAGGGGGTGTTGCTTTCCAGTGTTCCAATAATAACGTTTGCGGGGAGTTAAGATTCACACCATGCCCCTTCTTTCTGAAGCGGGAAAGTCAGTTACTCAGCATCGACCGACCTGGACACACGTTACTGAGGTAAGTCAAATAAGTTAAATATGATGGTGATAAATGTATAATAAACTGCAAATAATCCGTGTAGGTTTGTTAAATCGTTAAAATTTTGGTGGGTGACCACAAGGAAATCTTTAAAATTGAACTGAATTTCAATTTGTAATTGGCTGACGTTGTTTAATCGGTTAACGTTACCTCATGACGGTGCAGTTTTGTTTAAATAATGCATTGAGTTTAATTTTTGAGTGATTTTGGACAAATATGTAACGTTAACCAATTATTATTAAGAGACTAACTTTATATTAAATGTGCTTTCTTAATTTTGTATAGAGGTAACTTACACTACAATTTGTCTAAAATTACATAATTAATAAAATCTATAATTATGTATGTGCTCGACGTTTTTGCAAAACAAACTACGCAAACATAGCTAATTTTCTATTTGAGGTATTTTTACAGTTAAGTTAGTGCAGTTCTTTTATGTTCAGGGTGGCGGTTTCAGATTAGGGTGTGCGTCAAGCACTGTGGGCAGAGAAACATGATTGCAATGCAGGTGTTTGTGGTATTCAACCTTTATCACTAACTCCTTAATTGTACATTTGTCACAATATCTTCATTTTAGACTATTAATAAATTAAACTTTAGGGGTTATTTTCGCTGTTTAAATGTGATTAAATTGTGAATATCAGTTATTTCTGCTTGTGCAATTGCCACCCCAGACGAAGTCCTTGCCACCCCTGTTGCCACCCCACTAAAAACATTACACTGTTTGACTTTTACGAACATTTCTCAAATCTCCCAGCGGACGTGACTGCACAAGCGTGCTGTTGCTGCTACACTTTTCATTAGGCTTGTTCGACTTCATGCAGCGCAGCAAGAACCGACAGCTGAATGACCTCAAAGTTCCGCGAGAGCGATTTAAGAGCAAACTCCTCCGTATGATTTCGCGAATCGCTCTCGCAGTACTTTGAGCTCCTTCGTGCTCCAAAACATAACGGCGCAGCACAAACAGGATCGATGTAGAGCGTTTTGCTGGTATGTATGGCTTTTATTGGTATTAAATTAAACAAAGTACTGTTTTAACGGGAAGTAAGGAGACGTTGCACTGTAGTGCTTGGCATTAATACTTCAATGAGCACTAGTCTTGTGAAACTGACTAATACTGTCACGCCTGCGTGAAGATGCTTAAAACAATAAAAAACATGTCGTTAGCAAATGTTCAGCAACAATCACAGACATTAGGTAGGCTTATTCATATTGGCATGTGAAATGCAGCATATTGAACTTAATAAAACCACCGTGGAGATAGTACAAGGATGTAAACAGCGCGCTTTTTTCACGTCAGTTTGGGTGACATGGGTTTGAGGGTTGGATTATAATTTCACAAAGTCATCTGAAGCCATTCCATAGCTTAATGTGAGGAACAGAAGTCTATTTACATAATTACATTAAAGTTTACGAAAACTCGTTCCCTCCTCCCTAAACATAAGATGTCTAGACGTCTTTAAGCAATTTTCCTTGTGTTGTCAAATAGGCTAGACCTCAATATACTCAGATTTTGTCATAATGTATTACTTTATTATTTGTAACAGTGTACTTATGGTAAATAAAAACAAGCAAATTGTTCCAAATTTTGGTTTCTTCATGAGGTGTGTAACCAAGTTTTCCTTTGTATAGGGACAGCAGAATTAAAAAAAAAAAGCGATATTACCAACTTCTTTCTAAAGAAGCAAAAGTCAGATGCAGATCAGGGCCAAATAGATCCCAGTTGTTCTATTTTTGCTGTATACTTAATGCATATATAATTGTGTACATTTTGGAAAATAAACAACTTTAATTTAATCTATATACATTTTGTGGAAAAGAATTTATTTTTAGTGTAATTGAACACTTTGTTTATTGACCCCCCAAAATAATACCTTGCCACCCCTTTGCCACCCCTGGTTTAAAAGTCTAGCTCCGCTACTGAGCCAAACTGACTGTGGACTAACGTATGCATTGTTGATGACACTGAAATCGAGGAAGACATTTTGCAAGATGTGCTGCTTACAGCTAGAGGACAAAATGAAGGTACAGTGTGATGATTAAACTAATTTAGGTTAATTTTTCAGTTTTTGTATGTTCATGAATTTTTGTCACCAGATGCAACAAGCAGCTTTTGCCACTGTCATTTACCATCTGAACTTGACCAAAGTCGTTCCAAGAAATCTTAAGACAACAGATGACTCCATGACCAAGGCAAAAGAGGTAAAAGAGTACACATTTCAATAGTATTTTCACTATGCATAATTAAATGTGCGTGAAGAAGTAACATGCAAACATTTATTGTGTTTTGGAAGATGGTCATTTGTGCCGTTAAGCAGAATAGTGGAAGTCCTAGTCAACATTTTTGTTGCACATATGGTAGAAATGCATTGGTAAATGCACTTCATTATTTTAATTTAATTTGTCAAAATACATGCTTTCATAAATGATGACTTTCAAAATCTTTATTCATATGTCAAATTGAAATGTGTCTGTCATCTTATGTATTGTACAGTATTGTGACATGTCTGTTTATGTTGTTTAAGGAAGACCCCTACAAGCAGGGGCGGGTCTAGAGAATTTTTCATAGGGGGGCCGGACTGGGGCACAGACTTAGAGAGGGGTGGCACATTTAAATACATATAAACAGTGAATTAGTGTAACTTGCCCTACATTGAAGGTAATAATACTGTATACTGTATCCTGATACATTCAGTACATTTAAACCTCCTGATGTGTTTTTGTTTTAACCTCCCTCTGGTCTCTGCATGTAATACACATACCTTGGTTTGCAGAAAAGTCAGTGGACTACTGCTGCGTCTTCCTCTCTTCCCTCTCCTCATGCCTTTCTGCTTCTATCTCTCTTTTTTTCTTCAAAATGAAGAAATTCTGAATTTTTTTGAGACCTTTTCATTGGTCCTATTGCCTGTATCTGACTGTCTGTCTGTCCCTAAAGAAATAATAATGCATTTTTCTCAGTTACTTTGTCAAGTCATAAACTAATTTATTTCCTAAAGTTGAATGTTGTCCGCATATCATCTTAATAAAGATATTACATTTGGTAGGGATGTTAACCGTTGACCGTATCAACGTTAACCGGTCTGTAAATTAGGCTATTATAGACAGTGGACTAAACCCTACTACAGTTAGTCATCTCTTTCTTTCCAAGATCTTTTTGTGTGAAGTGAACAAATCCCTCACACTCAGTTTTTCATAACTGGTCTGTTTGTACTTTATAAACCAATAAAAAAACATTTGGCGCGAGGTCACTGCTTTTGGTTTCGCATGTTCACAAGGTTTGCGAAAAGTAAATGCTACAGGCTATTTTTTGATAAATTCCTTTATTCGAATAGTAAATAAAATACAGTAATACAATAATTAAAATTAAAGTCTCTCCTGGTTGTGTTCCAAATTATTAACATTTATGTCTTTTAGGCTAACAGTAAAGTGCAGAGTAAGTTTTGTTTCTGTAAATCCTCAGCCATGATTTTTACCACTTTATTAAGTTTTGCTTTGTAGAAAGCATTTCTTTGAAGTGAATTTCGTTTTGTACAAATTGTATCTTAATTTTAATAAATGTTTAATCAACCAAATGCATGTATTTATTAAATAAAAAGCAAATATAGCAGAGTATATAATTACCGGTCCGTGCATGAAGGCGCCGGCACTGCGCGTTCACTTGCATTGCATTGTTAATTAGAACACACCTCATCATAAATAAATAAAACTCAGCGTAGGCCTATATGCCTCATACAAGCATTAAATATCTTTGCTGCATTTGTTCTAGAACAAACACAGTGCGAGACCTGCTTTGGCCGGTGCTTTTACACATTCTGAAGGTGCCCGTTTAATCCATTGGTTTTATCGTGTTGCAGTCTATTAGGCAACATTCCGCATAAGATGGGTTTAGATTTGGAAATACATTACATCTATATTTCAGTGGTAACAGAAAAGGTGATGATGATCATCCTATGTCTTTAATATTACTACCCCAAACTAAAGCGCAGTCTGAGCTGTCATTTTATTAAATGAGCCGCGGCAATTTTCAAATGAGCTTCACAAACGCCTTTATTTTCAAGTTCAACGCGATCACCTAGTACCTAAACTATTTCGAAACTAAGCACGGCGCCGTTTGCGGGACTCATGTTTCGCGCTGTAGGGGATTTAAAAAGTATTGTGAGGTCTGTGTGTGTGTGAGCCGGAGGCAGAGCGCAGAGAGATGCGAGTTGCGAAATTGCAGGCGCGGCTCGAAATGGCTGTTTATTTTAAATAGCATAGCATATTTTAAACTAATAGGCCTATCAGTTAACCGGTTTCAACCGGCCAATGAGGCTCGGTGGCCGGTCAAGAAAATTTTTCGTTTTCGCCATCCCTAACATTTGGTTGTATTAAATGGCATATTGCACAGAGCCCCATTGAGTATAGAAAAAAATAATGTTTATGTTGTTTTCTTTAAATATGCTTCTGAGGCTGTGGTCTGTTGCATGAAGCTATTTGAACAACAAACTCTTAATTTTCAAAATTCAGAGTAAGTTTGGAGTCGACAAATCCAGATAAATCCAAACTGGTTTAGATCAGGATCAGATGTTGGACAATGCTTGGTTTAAACTTTGTGTTTTATCTAGAGTTTGCAAAGCCTGTGCACCTGAAAGTGAAACCTGCTTCATGCAACAGAAAATGTACTTAACAAAAGGAAAACAGTTAATAGCAATGAAAGTTTAGAGGCTGAGGAAATTCTAGACGTTTATTCATAGTCGTATGACATGTTAATGTTTTTGCATGCGCCGAATCAACGCAAAGCTCTCTCCGTGTGTCGACTATTGAGGGCACTTGTCGTCTTAAATAAACCCATGCACATGTCACACCCCGGGGGCGGACCCGAATATACTACTGGGCCACACCCCTCTCAACTCTTCCACCTCGAGGAGTTTCCCAAGACCACCCCAATGACCAGACAGACGAGTATACTATAATTAAAACAAACTTTATTAAATATTTAAAAGGGGAAAGGGGGAAGAAAAAAAAGGGAACTTTTAAAACTAATGGCTCTTCTTCGCCTCCAGGGCCACTTGGGGAAAAGACTGGGGGCCGGGGCTCTGGCTCGACAGCCCGTGGCGCGCTCCGCTTCTCCCGGAGGCAGAATCGAACACAGTCAGACCAGGGCAAACACTCCACTGATGCCCGCAGCCCTGGGGGATCCTCGTTTCCCACACAGGGCCTCACTGGTTCAGGTAAGTAGTTGCTGCAAGCATAGAACAAATTATTCCACAGGTTGCGTTACTCACAGTGCCGGGGGATCCTCGTTCCCACACGGAGCTCCACTGGTTCAGGTAGGTTGTTGCTATAAGCACAGAACAGGTTATTGCACAGGCTGCGTTACTCACAGTGCCGGGGGATCCTCGTTCCCACACGGAGCTCCACTGGTTCAGGTAGGTTGTTGCTATAAGCACAGAACAGGTTATTGCACAGGCTGCGTTACTCACAGTGCCGGGGGATCCTCGTTCCCACACGGAGCTCCACTGGTTCAGGTAGGTTGTTGCTATAAGCACAGAACAGGTTATTGCACAGGCTGCGTTACTCACAGTGCCGGGGGATCCTCGTTCCCACACGGAGCTCCACTGGTTCAGGTAGGTTGTTGCTATAAGCACAGAACAGGTTATTGCACAGGCTGCGTTACTCACAGGGCCGGGGGATCCTCGTTCCCACACGGAGCTCCACTGGTTCAGGTAGGTTGTTGCTATAAGCACAGAACAGGTTATTGCACAGGCTGCGTTACTCACAGTGCCGGGGGATCCTCGTTCCCACACGGAGCTCCACTGGTTCAGGTAGGTTGTTGCTATAAGCACAGAACAGGTTATTGCACAGGCTGCGTTACTCACAGTGCCGGGGGATCCTCGTTCCCACACGGAGCTCCACTGGTTCAGGTAGGTTGTTGCTATAAGCACAGAACAGGTTATTGCACAGGCTGCGTTACTCACAGGGCCGGGGGATCCTCGTTCCCACACGGAGCTCCACTGGTTCAAGTAGGTAGAAGGCGAAGCTCTCGTTGTCACGCCCCGGGCGCAAAGCTTGATTTTCTCTCTCTCTCTCTCTCTATAGGATTCAGGCCACAACAGATGTCACCATCTCGCGTCTCGTCGGAGGCTGGGCAGTTCGAACGCTATAAGCACAGCATACGCACAGCAAGTCAAGCGTAAACACCATCAATCAGTGAAACTCACCCACAGCACTCTTATACCACGTCACGTGAATTTTAGATCGTCCTTGCCACCTGACCACGACGACCTCGAGAGATCGGTTGGGCAACAACTGGATCCCAAGGGACGGAGAGATGTATGGTATTCACAAGCCCGGCGTGTCGGTTGTCACTTCCCTGGCTCACCTGCACTTCCTCTTTCCCACAGGGCCACTGGCTTACTGGCGGCGGGTGCTTCGTCCACGCTTCTGGTCAACCGCGGCTCACCCACGCTCTCCTCTCCAGTGGGGCCAGGGACCTCACGAAACACAAGAACACACACCAGGGTAATCCTTCATACAAGACATTTGCAGAGAGGTATCACAGCGGTTACTCACGCTTAGTTGCCAATAACCTCTGTTCACGGTGCTCTCGATGGCTCTGTGTCCACTCCTCCTTACATAAACTCCACAATACCCCTTCGTTCGCTGACTGCCTCTCACTCTCTTCCCCAGGAGAGCGATCCGACCAGCGTGATCCGTCTGCAAAGCAGCAACACAACGTACACAACGTATACCACAACTCCGTTCCGGTGCAGTGTTCCTTTAAAATCCACCGCTCCGTCCTTTTCGCCCTTCTTGGCTGCCGCACTCTTTCCATGTGCTATAAGCACCTCCGTGGATCGACGGCGCCCTCCGGCTCCTCTAAGGACGGAGCGTGTGGTCGGTGTCTGCCCTAGGCAGTGTAGCAACTCGTGCCCGAAACGAACTCCGTTTGATGTCTCCAAAGGTGTCTTTATACCCTGACTCTTCTCCTCGTTAGCCTATTAGCAACCGCTGTGTTAATTTGCCCCACCTGAGCGTGATCAGGCTTAATTTTGCCTTTGGGGAAACCCCGGAAATGAAGTGTGGAAGCCGGATTCCGCCCGTCGTCCAAATAAAATGTGGAAGCCGGGTTCCGCCCGTCGTTCAATTAAACGTCACCTGGTGACATCCCCCCCTGCCAATCCGTTCTCGTCCCGAGAACGGTCTGGGGGACAACAGGTGGGGAATAGGGTGGGGGCTTCAGGCCTCTCGGGCACTACACGGGGTGGGGCTTCGGGCAACTCGTCGTCGGCCATTGGAGGGCCTTGGTCGCTCAACTCGAGGTGGAATCCTGCCGACTACGCCAAATCTGTCACACCCCGGGGGCGGACCCGAATATGCTAAAGGGTCACGCCCCTCTTAACTCTTCCACCTCGAGGAGTTTCCCAAGACCACCCCAATGACCAGACAGACGAGTATACTATAATTAAAACAAACTTTATTAAATATTTAAAAGGGGAAAGGGGGAAGAAAAAAAAGGGAACTTTTAAAACTAATGGCTCTTCTTCGCCTCCAGGGCCACTTGGGGAAAAGACTGGGGGCCGGGGCTCTGGCTCGACAGCCCGTGGCGCGCTCCGCTTCTCCCGGAGGCAGAATCGAACACAGTCAGACCAGGGCAAACACTCCACTGATGCCCGCAGCCCTGGGGGATCCTCGTTTCCCACACAGGGCCTCACTGGTTCAGGTAAGTAGTTGCTGCAAGCATAGAACAAATTATTCCACAGGTTGCGTTACTCACAGTGCCGGGGGATCCTCGTTCCCACACGGAGCTCCACTGGTTCAGGTAGGTTGTTGCTATAAGCACAGAACAGGTTATTGCACAGGCTGCGTTACTCACAGTGCCGGGGGATCCTCGTTCCCACACGGAGCTCCACTGGTTCAGGTAGGTTGTTGCTATAAGCACAGAACAGGTTATTGCACAGGCTGCGTTACTCACAGTGCCGGGGGATCCTCGTTCCCACACGGAGCTCCACTGGTTCAGGTAGGTTGTTGCTATAAGCACAGAACAGGTTATTGCACAGGCTGCGTTACTCACAGTGCCGGGGGATCCTCGTTCCCACACGGAGCTCCACTGGTTCAGGTAGGTTGTTGCTATAAGCACAGAACAGGTTATTGCACAGGCTGCGTTACTCACAGGGCCGGGGGATCCTCGTTCCCACACGGAGCTCCACTGGTTCAGGTAGGTTGTTGCTATAAGCACAGAACAGGTTATTGCACAGGCTGCGTTACTCACAGTGCCGGGGGATCCTCGTTCCCACACGGAGCTCCACTGGTTCAGGTAGGTTGTTGCTATAAGCACAGAACAGGTTATTGCACAGGCTGCGTTACTCACAGTGCCGGGGGATCCTCGTTCCCACACGGAGCTCCACTGGTTCAGGTAGGTTGTTGCTATAAGCACAGAACAGGTTATTGCACAGGCTGCGTTACTCACAGGGCCGGGGGATCCTCGTTCCCACACGGAGCTCCACTGGTTCAAGTAGGTAGAAGGCGAAGCTCTCGTTGTCACGCCCCGGGCGCAAAGCTTGATTTTCTCTCTCTCTCTCTCTCTATAGGATTCAGGCCACAACAGATGTCACCATCTCGCGTCTCGTCGGAGGCTGGGCAGTTCGAACGCTATAAGCACAGCATACGCACAGCAAGTCAAGCGTAAACACCATCAATCAGTGAAACTCACCCACAGCACTCTTATACCACGTCACGTGAATTTTAGATCGTCCTTGCCACCTGACCACGACGACCTCGAGAGATCGGTTGGGCAACAACTGGATCCCAAGGGACGGAGAGATGTATGGTATTCACAAGCCCGGCGTGTCGGTTGTCACTTCCCTGGCTCACCTGCACTTCCTCTTTCCCACAGGGCCACTGGCTTACTGGCGGCGGGTGCTTCGTCCACGCTTCTGGTCAACCGCGGCTCACCCACGCTCTCCTCTCCAGTGGGGCCAGGGACCTCACGAAACACAAGAACACACACCAGGGTAATCCTTCATACAAGACATTTGCAGAGAGGTATCACAGCGGTTACTCACGCTTAGTTGCCAATAACCTCTGTTCACGGTGCTCTCGATGGCTCTGTGTCCACTCCTCCTTACATAAACTCCACAATACCCCTTCGTTCGCTGACTGCCTCTCACTCTCTTCCCCAGGAGAGCGATCCGACCAGCGTGATCCGTCTGCAAAGCAGCAACACAACGTACACAACGTATACCACAACTCCGTTCCGGTGCAGTGTTCCTTTAAAATCCACCGCTCCGTCCTTTTCGCCCTTCTTGGCTGCCGCACTCTTTCCATGTGCTATAAGCACCTCCGTGGATCGACGGCGCCCTCCGGCTCCTCTAAGGACGGAGCGTGTGGTCGGTGTCTGCCCTAGGCAGTGTAGCAACTCGTGCCCGAAACGAACTCCGTTTGATGTCTCCAAAGGTGTCTTTATACCCTGACTCTTCTCCTCGTTAGCCTATTAGCAACCGCTGTGTTAATTTGCCCCACCTGAGCGTGATCAGGCTTAATTTTGCCTTTGGGGAAACCCCGGAAATGAAGTGTGGAAGCCGGATTCCGCCCGTCGTCCAAATAAAATGTGGAAGCCGGGTTCCGCCCGTCGTTCAATTAAACGTCACCTGGTGACACACACACAGACGGCGCAGCTTAAACAGTCACTCCACATAAAAACGTTACGTTGTTTTTCATTTATCTATTCCATACACTATGAGATACAATAGCGCAACTCTCCCTAAAGTTTACACATCAATATTTGAAGGATATAGGGAGGATTACGTCTGATTGGAACGGAACCGGACACATTCAACCTGTCTTTGCATACAGCTACTCACTTAGTGCCTTTTTAGTGTTAAATTGCTTAAAAGCACTTGAAGGTTAACATTTTAAAACACGTGTAAATTATAAACTATCCCTGTTTAATCCGCGACCGAATCGCATGCGGGTTGAAACGTGGGTTCTGATCCGTATGGATAAACTGCGATCTAACACACCACTATTTATTACAAACGCAAAGGCAAACGTGACTTTATATATTCTTTTAATGTACCGTTAGGTTGTCTTCAACTTTAGTAATGAGCATTCTCGACAGTAACAGAGAGGAGCTAGCTCTAACTTACTAATCGCAGGTTTCCACATTTAAGGAAACATATCAAAACTCAGCTCACTCACCTATGACTTTGTTGTCCTTTTTCACTATCTGCATAAAACTCCTTTCTCCGTCCTCTGTGTTTTTCCTTGTTTTTCCTTGCTTTTTATTGGTGCCACCACCGTTCGTTACTATAAGTGTGCGCCTACTAATTGACTCCGATAACAACATGTCACGGTAGAGTGGTTCCTCGGGTCTAGACAATTTTTCATAGGCGGAGCCTCCACAAAAATTTATATTTTAATATTTTAAGCTAATAAAAAAATGTAATATAAATAAATCAAAGCCCTGTAAAATATGAAGTTTTATTTTAAGAAAAGCAAAACCACTAGTACATAATTAATACTGACGAGACTGATGGTGTGGGAGGGGGGGCACTTGGGGTGGCCAATCAAATTGTGGGGGTGGCCCGTGCCCCCCCTGGCCCCCCCCTGGCCCCGCCCCTGCCTACAAGGAACCAGTGAGAGCATCATAGACTGGGATAGTGACATGGCAACACTGCTTTTACTGCTCCATCTCCTTCCACCATCACCTCAAGGGAATCAGTGCATCAGATTTGCAGTGAGCAGGCTTGTGGTGTATCATAAGGTAAGTAGGAGAGCCTGCTTTCTAAATTTGTCTGTGTGGCTCTGTACTTCTAATGATTTTCTCAATGTTATGCAGATGTATAGGTCTAATATAATAAACTGTTTTTCTTTATCTTTTATAGTCTTGTACCAGCCTTGAAGAACATCTTCAGCAACGAGTAGGATGACAACCGTACCTTACTGCTGTTGGCAGGATCTGCAGCCACATTTGAGAACTTTGACGTGGCTTTTGATAAGAATCTCACCCCGTCAGTCGGAAGGCTCCCTTTTTAGCATTTGACTTTGTTTTTAATGTAATGTATGATGATGCACTCATTCACTTTAACTAATTGTATCAAACAACAGTTTACATGTTGGGAAAACTAGAGATTGAGAGCTGAGAGCAAACTTTTTTTTAACTAGCTGTTAACTAGTATCTCATTTAAGGTTTCATTTGTAATTAATATGTGCTGAAGAAAATTGTGATTACTTTTGTGATGTATTGTTTTACAGAATGTTTAGTGAAAGATTTGCTGTGATTTGCCCTAGATCTGTGTCAGACATGGATTTTAAAACACTTATCCAGTTTTATTTAAACTCCTTGGCAAAATTGAAAGGACTGTATACATAACCACTTTCTGAAAATGTTGAAAAAGTTCACAAGTGATACTTTATTTTTTTTTATAAATATTTAATAATGTCAAATAAATTTGTGGTCAATAACTTTGTTTCATTTGATTCTTGTTGTCATTAATAATCAAAGATGAATGATGAAGTACTATTTTCAGTGTTCAAGTAACTCTCTATCAGTGTTTTAATATTGACTCTACTTAAGTGTAATTAACTACTAATGGGTGTTTTAAAGGCAGTGTTTGGAGTTATTTCTTTAACACTATCAGAGTAAAATGATCAAAACCAAGGTGGAGTAAAATCTTTAACACTAGCTGGAGTGTTATTTTAACTCTGGGCAGTGAGAATTATATAAACACTGATATAGTGTTAAAATCAACTCTCATAGAGTTAAATTAACACTGGTGGTTTTGCTGTGAGAAATATTATGCTATTGGGAGGGGGGGGGTGTTAGGGGGCTTGTGAGCAGACCAATTGGTCAGGTCATCGATATGTCCCGTTTTTTTATCAGACAAGGGTGGCAACCCTAGTTGGGTCTGTATTCACCTTTTGGGCACTGTAAAATCAACATCACTTTTACATCTTTGCAAGTATTGCCATAATTTTTTTATTTTTTGGGGGGGGGGAACCCAGTTACGCCTGCAAAGACCTGTTGTCGACAGGGAACAGTAACCAACCCAGACAAAGGCCCTGTCCCAATATTCACACTAAGCCCTAAGGTCTTCCTCGAAGTGGACACTTGTTGAAAGTGCACTTAGCAGAGTAAGTGCGCAAGAGCCCGAAGCGGTGAAGAGCAAATGTTGTTTGGCACACATCACTATCTACGTCACTTCTGTCGTGATTTGGGGCTGGATTCACGAAAACATTCTTAAGACAAAAAAATAGGAAAGTAGTTAAGATAAATTATAAGAAGTTCGTAAGAATGTTTCTAAGTGCAATTCTCAAACACTTCTTAATATTCTCAAATATTTACATAAGAATATCTTAAATGTTTGTCTTAAGAGTAAAATGACAAGCTTTGAAATTAATTATTCTACCCTGCTCATGAGGTTATCCGTCCATTCATCTTTTTACCACCTTGTAATCATTAACGCGATATATACTACATAAATGTGTTAAGACTATAGAAGATGTAATTTGCTGTTGCAACAGAGACCAGCTACTGTATGAAGGCGATGCAGTAAGTAAATATCATTCCCTAATCTCCCAATCGGTCCATCCTGCGGGTGCTTCACTCCACGTGCCCGGTTCTCCCACACGTTCTCCCACACGTCCGCATGACAGAGATGAACGCGGAGGGTGGTGAAGTTTGCCCGGGCTTTCGGAGTGTTCGACTCACATGGCGGATCGATTGCTGGTTTGACTCCCGCTCAGAGTGTTTTCCAGCTGTTAGTAATTTCACAATAAATGTACTATAAAGTGAAATGTTAGCTAATATTATCACTAATACGTATGTGTTTTGTGACACAATAACTGAAGTAAGCCATTAAACTCTATTATTTTAGGAGTATGAAATTCCTCATTAAACCAATCTTTGTGAAGTAAACATTTTAAATGTTTTCCCTCTGAGTTTCTCCGACCATAGCAACCGTTTTGCTCCCTCATTGGTTAGCTGTTCGAAATGTCAGGACACTACAAGGATTCTAGGTAATAGCCCATAGCAAAGTGCGGTCTGATGCGCACTTGGGAAAGGGGTGCATTAAGTGCACTTATGATCACCCCTGGAGAGCACCATTAGAGAATCGGGACACCCTACGGTCTTGCACCCGTTAGCGAGAGCGCGCATTGAGGGGCATAAGGGCAGAAGTGCGTATATTGGGACAGGGCCAAAGGCAACATGAGGGCTATAAATATAAACAGACTAATCAAGCTATACAAGAAACACCTTGAGGCAATTAGGGTGAGGAAACTCAAAAGACTACAAAGACCATGACATGGAACGTCTCGGTTACGGATGTAACCCTCGTTCCCTGAAGGAGGGAACGGAGACGTCACGTCGTGACCGACGAATTGGGAACTCGCTTAGAGAGACCAATCTGCTTCGTTTACTACTAAAACGCCAATGAACTTGGCATTGAGATATTTGCATAATGCTGGCGCCGCCCCGCCAAGTGCCTTTATAAGCAGCAGGTGCAAATAGGGAAATTAGCTTCTTTTCGCTGAGAAAGCCGGGAGAAAGTGACCGGTCGATAAACAGCAGGGAGCAGCCCTGTGGCGACAGGACGTGACGTCTCCGTTCCCTCCTTCAGGGAACGAGGGTTACATCCGTAACCGAGACGTTCCCTTTCAGTCGGTCACTACGACGTCACGTCATGACCGACGAATTGGGAATCCCTACCAAAACGCCACTGAGGGCTGACCTCTTCCAGTGTCTGCGTAAAGCCCTCCGGTTCCACTTAAGGAGAAGGAGAATTAGGTTTAAAGGCAGACGGCCGGGCACTAGATGTTCCTTTAACCCCACAGAAGTGCCAGCGACTGGGAGGCGCCCTACCTGAGCGGGATAGGAACGCTGCGGAAGCCACCGCCCGTCTTAAGGGCTAATGGTGGGCGAAAGTCAACCGTAGTTGAGGAATAAAGACAGCCGTGGCTTAAGAACACGAGAGGATACAGGCTCGATACGAACACTGTAAAATCTAGTGAACGTATTAGGTGTCGCCCAACCAGCAGCTCTACAGATGTCTGTTAGCGAGGAACCACGAGCTAAAGCCCAAGATGAGGCAACACTCCGTGTGGAGTGCGCTCTCAAATTAAAGGGGCAAGGAATACCCTGAAGATTATAAGCCAGGGCGATAGTATCAACTATCCAATGAGACATCCTCTGCTTAGTGACAGCTTTCCCTTCTGCTGGCCACCATAACAAACAAAGAGCTGGTCTGAGGTCCTGAGGCTTTGCGTGCGAACCACGTAGAGTCGCAGTGCGCGTACGGGGCACAACAAAGCCATGGTTGGGTCTGCGTCCTCCGGGGGCAGCGCTTGCAAGCTCACCACCTTATCTCTGAAGGGAGTGGTGGGAACTTTGGGCACGTAGCCTGGTCTGGGTCTCAGTAGACAGCAGGACCAAACTAAAGGCACGAATCGTCAACAGAGAATGCATGTAAATTCCCTACTCTCTTCACGGAGGCCAATGCTAGCAGGGTCAGAGTTTCATTGACAAAAACTTCAGACTCGCAGACTGCAAAGGCTGAAATGGGGGACCTGAAGGGCTTCAGCACCATGGACAGGTCTCAGGAGGAATAGAGGGAGGGCGCGTGGGGTTTAGCCTGCGAGCGCCTCTTAAATGTAATAACCAAATCATGCTGGCCAACTGATCTGCCGTTGATAAGTGAGTGAGTGACGAGCAGAAATAGCGGCGATATCAACTTTAATGGCGAAGGGACAGCCTACCATCTAACCTATGTAGAAGATATAAAGCACAATGTTAATGGGCATTCTCTGGGGTCCTCGCGTTGCAAAGAGCACCAGGTGACGAAAAGGTTTCATTAAGCGCGTAAGCCCGTCTGTGGTCGGTGCTCGAACAATGTCGATGGTGTTAGATACCGTTTGCGATAAATCACCTATACCTTGCGCGCGCTCAACGACCATACATGGAGATCCCACAGGTCGGGGCGCGAGTGCCAATGTGCCCCTTCCTAAAGAAAGAAATTCCTTCCTCAGGGGAATCCGCCAGGGAGGGCTGTCGCGAGGAGCATTAACTATGAAAAGCAATTCCCAGTCGTCCAGTACGGACGATTATTAAAAAGGCTCTCCTCGTCCTGCCTGACTTCGCACAGTGTCTGCGCGATAAAGCTCACTGAAAGGAATGCGTATTTACGCATCCCCCGTGGCCAGCTGTGTGCCAACGTATCCACGCCGAGGCTGCCCTCGGTTAGTGAATAAAAAAGGCAACAGTGGGTATCGTCCGGCGACGCAAACAGATCCATCTACGCACGACCGAACTTCTTCCAAATTAGCTGGACCGTCTGGGGGTGGAGTCGCCATTCGCCGGGGGCGCAGCTCGGGAAGCGCGTCTGCCGCTGTATTGAGCGACCCGGGATAAAAATGGCACGAAGGGACCTCAGATGCTTCTGACTCCAAAGGAGGAGATGACGAGCGAGATGCGACAGGTGACGAGAGCGCAAAACCGCCTTAACGGTAAATAACGCAACAGTCGCAATGTTATCGGTGACGGCTAATACATCCTTCCCTCGCATCTCCATAGCGGAGCGAACAAGTCCCAGATATACAGCGCACCGCTCGCGGCAGTTGGGGTGCTATGCACACCCCTGAGACTGCAAGCCCGTCATACGTGGCTGATCATCCCGTGCTGAGGGCATTGCAATATACAGAATGCCAGGAGACCCCTCAGGGGCACATCTTCTATCGGAAATGCCGGGTCTACCACGGGGAAAAATTGAGATGACACGCAGGTGTAATGATTACACGGTGTATGTCGGTGTGCCACGCTCTCCTCGAGACTCGATCGTAAGCCAACGCTGAAGCGGTCTCATATGAAGCAGCTCGGGCGGTGTCACAGCCGCAGCATGCTGTCATATGTCCAGGAGCTTCTGAAATTGTTTCAGAGGGACCGCGTACTTCCCTCGAATTAAACCGAGGCAAGTCAGAACTGACTAGGTTGCGCGCTCTTATAAAACACGCCAATTAGTCGATCGAGTCTTATTTCCATACTGAGAAAAAGGATCCTCTGCACGGGGCAAAGTTGCTCTTTCCCAGTCGACCTGAAGACTTAAACGAGCGAGATGCCGAAGCATTAACTCTCTGTGTTCGCGCACGTCTGCTAAGAACGGGCTATTATAAGTCGACGTACATAAAAGCAGAATGCGAACAACGCTCTCTCTCTGATATTTTAATGCCGTGACTAGCACATGGAGACACGGAGAGAGAGAGAGACAGCTCGAATGGTGTACTCAGTATTAATATGCCCACGACGCAGAGCGAAAAAACGGTCTAAAGCGAGGGGAGATGGACACATAAAGTACACGTCTTACAGGTCTAAGGCTGCAAACCGATCTGAATATTGAAATACGAGCCTCGGCGTTATCATCCAAAAAGAACACCTTCGTAGAGCCGGTGCGTAAATCAAATCGATCGTAACCCGCCGCGTATTTTGGGTACTATGAGATAAAGTCTGGAAAAACCCTATCATCATCATCTCGGTAAGAGGGACCGGCTCGAACATCCTTCGCCAACAGGATATCGACTTTTGCACGCAGTTCATGTGCATCGGACGCTTTCACCACAGTGAAACGAAAGCCCGAATTTTGGGGAGTGCCGGATTCGTAACCGAGGCGGATCGTGCGTAAAACCCAACGAACGGGCTGGGAACTGAAGCCAAGCACCCAGGCACCGTACGAGGAGAAATAACGACACTACCGAAGTACCCGCGGTGGGGCAGCGAAGCGAGACAGGTGGGACTGCCGGTGCGTCTGCTGTGACAGCATAAACATCTACAGTATGTGTGTGTGACACTGACCTGAGCCCGCTGAGGGTAACGGTCATCTGGTCTCCTCTACGGAGAGCGCAGACTCCGATGAGGGTGCTGGTGGTCCGGTCTCCTCAGCGGAGAGCTCGGACTCCTCAGGTCACCCGCTGGCGATAGAGGAGAGGTAGGGGAGCTGGTGTGTACCCGCTCACGGCTCTCTCGATCCTCCGGAGACCTAGAGAGGGAATTGTTGCGGCTATGAATCAACATTATAAGCGTGCGTATTACTAATGTAACGTAAAGAAGAGGGTACTAAGTTAAGCCCAAGAAGGCTGCCTCCCCGGGTTGAAAAACCACCTAGGAGAAAAACCCGGACTTTTTAGCCGGGGAAGTAAAAAAAAGTCCTAGGAGGGAAAAACCCTTGGGATATATATATATATATATATATATATATATATATATATATATATATATATATATACACACATTGAAACGGATAAGGAGATTAAGCGGAGATTAAGTGGGTTCTGCCGGTGGTCGTTGGTCAGGCATCAGCTGGGCATCACGTTGAAGGTCAGCCAGTAGATCAGAGGTGTGCTGACTTTCACATTTACCGGAACTGGGTCTGTTTGTCTCATTGTCCTCTGGGTCGAGGACGAGACATGAAGAAATTAACAAAATCCTATTAGCGTAGGGGCCATATATATGTATACACATGTACACATACATACATACACACACACAAATACACACACACACACATATATATACAGACACACACAAATACATATAGGTATTGAAGATACAAGGTCACCCCCTGTGACAGACTCTGCACAGTTTGGTTAAGAGAGAACGAGGAAAATGCACGGGCCGGCGCATGTTTTTGGAGATCGACGCACTGACTCCCTTAGAAGGACTACAGTCCCGCCCTCGACCAGTGGACTTAACGCCACAAATCTATACCCACCTTGCTTCATTGAAATCTGGTCGAGCAAGGGAGTAAAAGGGAGACACACTTAGCACGTGTAAAAATGTCAATCCAGGCAGTGGCAGCAATTTGCACCAAAACTTTTTCCTTTTTTATTTAGGCTACCTAAAAATTCTATACATTAAGTTTTCTTTAAAGAGTAACTAAACCCTAAACAAACTTTTTTTAGTTAATGATCTGTACAAATGATGCTTAATTAGTGCTGTTCATTGATTTTAGTAATTTTTTTGACATTTGGATATAAAGTGTTTCAATGCTACAATATATGGTGTAAAAACGTCTGAGTGCTGCCCTCTTCAGGTTAAACGGTGGGTACTGTAGTGGAATTTTCCTATTGGATGTTGGGTCCAAAAAATAACTCGTGACGTAAGCAGGTTCAAGCTCACCACGCCCTTGTTACGATCTCACCACACACTTGGTACGAGCTAGTTCATCCCCTCTATCTCCATTGGGGTCTGCCCAATTTTTCAAATATTGCAGTGGGTGGAGTCAGGCTCTGACCAGGGGTTTAGATACACTTTAAATAAAATGAACACATAAACAAATGAATAAATAAATGAACATTTAAAGATTATTATCTATTTACCTGAAACTTTCAGAAGCAGAATTCTTTGCACCTCTAAAAACTCTTCATTTTGTGCATGCAGCTTTATGAAAGTTTATTGTTTATTCAGTAGTCCCTGGATAAACGACATCATTAATGTTGTTTCTAATTATTTGATAAAAGTAGTTGCAGATATTTACAAAATACATGCTGGCACCAATTAAATATGCAACACTTTTCTTTTAAATACCAACATAATATGTAATATCCATTTATTAACTTACAATTCAAAGTTTCTGTGAAATCTCGCGAGGTTTGGGCAAAGGTCTTACGATTTACATCTAGAAAATGATACATGATGGGATACCGTTAGCCTTGAATACCACTCCGAAGCAGTATTCGAGATAGTGTGGGTTTAGTGTGCGTTAAGGGCTCTGCACTTTGCTAGTTTGAAGACATGGGACAGTCTTGCGCACTTACTTCCTGTCACGTGCACACGCTCTTAAGTGGCCAAGACCGCAAGTGTGGGTATTTGAATGCAGCCAAAGACAAAACCCTTACAGTTCTAGAAATGAACAAGTATATACCCCACATATATAAATAAAGAAAATGATAAAAATAAATATAGTGTACTTTAAAAACATAATCTTAGATTAGGTAAATAATGTCAGTTGAATTGTCAAAATTTATATGTATAGCTAATATTAATAATATAGCTTAATTTTAACAGTCAACACATTGTTTTTAAATGGAACTGACAGAAGTTAAATTAGGCTTGTTGCCTGCAAGGCGTCCTCTTGATAACTGATCTGACCCACAGCAGATTTACAATAATAGACTGTGACAAGCTTCTGCCCATCCTAATCCACCGACCATAATCCACACAAGCTACTGATTAGTTTGGATTTCTGATGGTCTATAATCTCAGGCTGTCCACTTATTCTCACTCAGAGAATGAGACACTGGAGAGAGAGAGAGAGAGAGAGAGAGAGAGAGCGAGAGAGAGAGAGAGAGAGAGAGAGAGAGAGAGCGAGAGAGAGAGAGAGAGACAGAGAATTACTCGAGCCAATGAAAGATGTAGACTAGAGGAAGGTGCACAAGTGGGTACTCGAGCCAATGAAAGATGTAGACTAGAGGAAGGTGCACAAGTGGGCCATCACACTTTGACAGCTTGCTGGAGGAGAGAGGAGTTTCACTCGGTCTATGGATGTCTATACTTGGGATTTGATTTGGGAGGATTTTCAATTAGTGACCTTTGACACAAGGACTCTACAAAAGGCAGAGTTACAAACGTTAAGGTAGGGACATAATTGACTATGACCAAACAAAATCAAAATCAAACTTTTAATAAAATGACTGTAAATAGTCATTTATCAGGTGATGAATATAATTAGTGCTTAGCTAAAATGCTGAAAATGTTACAGTTGAAGTCAATTGTTAAAGCATGAAATAATGTACTATGAATCTGTAATGAACTAATCAAGGTAATCGTTCTCTCTCACACACAGACACACACACACACACCAGATGTTGCGATAGACTTTTTTTTGATGAACAGCATTGTAAAGAGTCTGTCAAAGTCCGTTATTATTATTATTATTTCATGTTTTAATTGTTTTCGTTCACATGTCTATTTCTATTCAAAAACTTGCAGGATGAGCATACAAGTCAAAATGTGTTTGTTTATTTGTGAAGAGAACAAACGAAGACCGTGCATCACTTTACATGTTCGCTTAAACCTGCCACAAAATTTCGTGTCATGGACTCCATCACGCATTCAGACTTTAAAACAGCAAACAGGGAAAAAAATAAAACTCAGGACTTACATGATAGCTAGCCAACTCGGTTTGCCATGAGAAGTGGTGGAGCACGCAGACTGCAATCATTTGACTCCGTTGGTCGATCTGGTCCAAGCTTCTTAATCCTTTATTTATTCATCAATTAAATGCCTTGAAAAGAGTGATTTTGTAAGAATAAAATCATATTTTGCTTCATCTCAAGATATTTCACTTGCTTTCACTGATCAGGGGTGCGTTCTCCGATAACGTTCTCTCTTAGCTCGCTAAGACAGGGCTCCAGACTGCCCCCAAATGGTGGCATTTTGCCCCCAAAATTTGAGAGTTTGCCACTGAATTTTACATTAAATTTGACCATTTTCCCAAAAGTTCACAATAAAATGTGACACTGAATTTGAAACAGCACATTGTACTTTCTGCATCTATCATTAAAGTATTTATTAGTAATACAGTGGAAATTAGTAGAAATGTGAATATTTGGTTAGCATGTTGATTTACGGTGTGTGCCCCAAAATTTTCTGGTTGCGCCCCTAAAATTTTCAGTTGGGGACCACTGTGCTTCTAGTGAAAGAAGTTAGTCTGGAGCCCTGTAAGACTCAAAAGGTACACCTTAACTACAGGTATACCTTTCCTACGTGTGTTCTCCGAACTATACCTTAGGATGTTGCTTAAGGTAAACCTTCTTAAGTTCGACCTTAGCGGGTGCTGTCCATGGTGGAGGTTCTGAATAGGTTGATATCGATTGCTCGACAATCAATTATTCACTTTATGTAATAGGTTTCGCTGCGTTATGAGATAGCGGTGTTCTTTAATAAAGAAACATTTTAGAAATAGTTCAAGTTAAATTTATTAGGAATATCTGTTAAAAATATTTCAAATTGAAAAACAACTAAATTCAACCTTCTATAATTTATATCAAACCCGTGCAAAACCCGCAACTTTATTTCCAAACGTATCATGTTTAAACTGCTCTAATTCATCCGCTATGCCTTCACTTGAAAGGATCATTTATTATGATTACTTTAAATTTTAGCTTTGATTAGTTTTAATGTGGAAATTGTGTTGACCTTAGGAGACTATAAGCAAGTGCGCAGTTTGTTTTGAATGTTTATAAAGAATATGGCATGCAGTTGCCTCAAAGTTATAAAAAATTAAAAATAACATGAACAATCCTAATTAGTTTCTTATTTTTTATTTTGCCCGATTTATTTATGCAGCTAAAATACTTGCCAGTAGACTAAGATTTAACGGATATGAAATGCACAAATGAAATAGTAGGATTCGCTGTATAGCTGCCAGTTTCACCAACTCCATCACCCAAAATATATTTTTTAAATAGTTTCTTAATCCTGTAGCATTTAATAGTTCGCAGTTGATGTCCCTTTGGAAAACATAATTAAAAATCTAACAACCATCAATGTAATGATGTCTAATTATGTGAATGGTTTATTCTTTAAATATAAAAATATTTGCCTAATTAAACACGGAGTGATTTTTTTTTTTTTTTACAAATGTTTAGTTATATAGACTGCAATGTAAGCTTTTATGAAGCCCCTAGTGGAGTCATGTGGGATAAGGTATAGCTAAGAGTGCTCCAGACTAACCTTCCGAACGAACGACTTACAGAAGTGATACGTAAGTAAGAACGTTTCGGAAAACACGTATTAGCGATAAGGTACAGCTTAAGGTACAACTTAAGAACGACGTAGCGTTAAGGTAGTTTCGGAGAACGCAGCCCAGTACTGTAGCTAACACACCAATATGCAACGCGGTTATGAGACTCTAAGAAGATCCAATCACATGAGGTCAAAGACATAAAACAATATTGATTCGCTTACAACATAAGTTTAAGGGTTTGGGGCGCACAGTCCTGTGCCACAGGGCGGATCCAAAACCAGCCAATTAGAGCTCAGCCTCAGGTCACATGTTTTTACCCTTTTTACTGACCTACACTGCAAAAAATGATGTGTTAATTTTTTACACATTGTGTGTGTCATGCCATTTAAGGGGTTATTTCATGTTAAAATAAATAAAAGCGCCAACACAAGTTGTGTTAAAAACAGTGATGGAAGTAACGGGTTACAAAGAAATTCCGTTACTGTAATTTCACTACTTTTAGCTGTAATTAACATGAAACAAAGTCTTTTTTTAAATCAAGTAACGCAGTTACAATTACTGAAATTTAAATGAGTTGGTTACTCGTGTTACTCTATTTTGTGATAAATGAACACTTGCAGACAAGACATTTCTGATTTAACATCGCAGGACCATGGTGGGCGGCACAATAAATAATAACACAGAAGGTGTGTTAGTATAGGGACGACACATTTAATGTGTAAGTCTATTTAACATTTAACTTAAAATGTGTAGACAATCGTATTGCTATAGACAAGTATGTTCAACAGCGTTTATTAAAACTTGTAACATTAACCAGTATAAAACAGGAGGATTAATTTAAAACTGTGATTACTCACTCGCATGTACTTGAAGTTTTTGACACAGACAGACAAATGTTTTGGTTTGCACAGTGTACTTATGAACCTGTAAGCTTAACTGTTAATTTCTTTAAAAGACATAAACTTGGACAAATATGGCCATGGGCAATCTTTACATCTTCAGTTTCTGCCGTCATGCCTTTACTTTTACCACGGACAATATAATATGACTGTCCACCTTAATTCTGGGATACAGCAAATGAAATCTCGCCAGATGACACAACATTTCACAGGAATTAGGCTGTAGCTGTATCTCATCTAGCAGGACCCATGTTTACATGCTAATACTGCCTCCAAATCTAATCTTTAACTTTTCAACGTTTGCTATATGCCTTCTAGACAAAACCCACAGCTGCAGCTGGCAAATTCAGGCTACCTAATGTCTGACCTGCCAGACTGGCTGTCTTAAAGGGAGAAATAAAGTCCTTCCTGATTCGCATTGTTCACTCATTTATAAATAAATAAAACATCATAATTTTCCTCAGGGGTTTAGTTTCATGCGCAAACAGCATTAAATCAACAGAACATGATGATTATGTCTCTGTTTGGAGAAAAAAAATAAGCCTACACGAAATATGTTTCACTTGAATAATTATTAGATTAACAAAACTAATTAAAAAGTAGCCTAACCTATATGATTTTCTGACGCACTCCAAAACTGACGCAGCAAAAAGCACATCATGTTTTTAATAATTTTAAAGAAGCACAATCTTTATTTCTTATTGTGAGTGTACACAAATAAAGTACACTATTTACATTTTCGAATGTTGTTTTACTTTTATCTGTATGACCACAATTTAAGGTACAAGTTGTGGTGCAAGCTCCTCATCATATAAAGCTCATCTTTTTATAAAACATAAAGGAGAAATAAAAAAAATTATTAAACATATTACTTAAGTTTTTTTGGACATCCTTTTGGAATCACTGCACTCATATCATCAACTTATCACGCGATAAGGTAGGATAAATTCTGAATACTACTTACACGGGACTGCAAGACATTAATAGAGTAAAAGCTACATTATTCCTATAGGAAGATAAAGACTTTAGCCTAATATTGAACTTGAGGCAGCGAACTTGAGGCAGACAGAGAGACTGTGTTTCATCGGTTTACAGCAGGGCACGCAGGCGGGTACCCGCGGGTAAAACGCATATTTAATGTAACAGGTAAAATAATATTAACGTGTCATTTCCAGGTCGGGAATCAATATGCATCAATAAAGAATCAATTTGCGGTGCGGCCGTGCGGCCTTTATGTTAATCAAATTAAATACAATTAAAGTTGTACATTTTAGAAAGTTTACATTAAACTGTACAAAGATACAACAACAAATATGATCAAAGAAATTCATAATGTACATCATCTAACTTAAATTTCTGTGTTGATGTCCTCAGAGTCTCTGTCTCTGCTGTTCTCTAGCTTCCAATGTAGGCTACTTTATTATAGTTAAGTATATACTATCAAACCGGAACAGGCGGGTTAAGTCGTTAACAAAAAACAAGTTTGATTTTAGAGATGTGAAACGCAGGATGAATTCTCTGGTACGCAGGAGGGAGGTTAAGGCGAACTGTTACCGGGTTAATGATCTTGGCAACAGCAAACGGGCCAATAAATTTGGGAGCAAGCTTATTCGAGACGGAACGCATCGGAATGTTCTGAGTAGAAAGCCACACTTTTTGACCGACGACGTACTTTTTTAGACCGGTGGCAATCGGCTTTAGCCTTGGTGCGCGCCCCCACCCGGAGTAGAGCTTTGCGAGCTCTAGTCCAGGTACGGTGGCACCCCTGGACATAGGCGTGAGCGGAGGGAACCGCAATCTCGGATTCCAGACTAGGAAAATTAGGTGGCTGGTAACCTAGACTACACTCAAAAGGTGATAGGCCCGTGGATGACACTGGCAATGAATTGTGTGCGTACTCCACCATAGAGAAATGTTGGCTCCAGGACGAAGGATTCTTGGAGGCCAAACATCGCAACACCCTTTCCACATCTTGGTTGGCTCGCTCGGTTTGACCATTGCTCTGGGGATGAAACTCGGAAGCGAGACTAACAGTCGCTCCTAACAATTTGCAAAATTCTCGCCAAAATTTGGACACAAATTGGGGACCCCTGCCGGAAACCACGTCTGTTGGAAGGCCATGTAACCGGAAGATGTTGTCTACGACAGTTACCGCTGTCTCCTTGGCAGATGATAATTTGGGCAAGGGGATGAAATGAGTCGCCTTCGAGAATCGGTCCACTACGGTTAAAATCACCGTATTACCCTGGGAGGGTGGGAGGGCGGTAATGAAATCTAGCGCAATGTGGGACCAGGGTCTCGAAGGGACTGGCAGCGGTAGAAGTAACCCGTCAGGAGGGCGATTGGAAGTCTTACCAGTGGCACAAACCGAGCAAGCCAAAACAAAATCATGAATGTCGCGAGCCATACCCGGCCATCAGAATCGTTGTTTACCAAAAACTTAGTGCGACTCACCCCTGGATGAAAAGCTACCTTGGAACAATGGCCCCACTGAATAACGTTGGACCGTAACTCCTCCGGCACAAATAAGCGGTTCGGTGGGCAACGAGACGGAGGCGTTACCCCTTCTTAGGCTGTCAAAACCTTCGATTCGACCTCCCATCTGAGCGTGGAGACAAATAGGGTCTCCAGTAAAATTCACTCGGGAGTAGAATTGCGATCGGAATGCTCAAAAAGTCGAGACAAAGCATCGGGTTTGATGTTTTTAGAACCCGAACGGTAGGAAAGAGTAAAATCGAAATGTCCGAAAAACAGAGCCCACCGAGCCTGCCTGGAGTTAAGTCTTTTGGCAGTTTTAATGTATTCAAGGTTCTTATGGTCGGTCCAAACAATAAAAGGTACACCCGAACCTTCTAACCAGTGGCGCCATTCCTCCAATGCAAGTTTGACTGCCAATAACTCCCTTTTGCCAATGTCATAATTACTTTCCGTCGGAGATAAACGATGAGACAAAAAACGCGCAGGGATAAACCTTTCCGTCTGAAGGTGTGCACTGGGAAAGCACTGCTCCTACCCCCACCTCTGACGCATCGACCTCCACTATGAACTGACGTGAGCGATCAGGGGAAACAAGAATGGGAGCTGAAACAAAGCAGCTCTTGATTTTAGCAAATGCAGCCTCAGCTGCATCTGACCACCTGAACGTAGTGCTAGGGGAGGTCAAGGCAGTCAGAGGAGCGGCTAGTTGGCTAAAATTGCGATTGAAACGCCGGTAAAAATTGGCGAACCCCAGAAATTTCTGCAGGGCCTTGCGAGAATCTGGGGATGGCCAATTCACCACAGCCTTAATCTTATCAGGATCCATGCGTACAACCTCAGTCAAACGATGTGCCCTAGAAAAGAAACAGACTGTGCATGAAAAATGCATTTTTCCGCCTTGACAAAAAGCCCATTCTCTAGCAACCGCAGAAGCACTCATCGTACGTGTTGCACATGTTCCTGGAGAGACGAAGAAAAAATCAATATGTCATCCAGGTAGACATATATGAACTGGTCTACCATGTCTCGCAACACATCATTAACCAGTGCTTGGAAGACCGCAGGCGAGTTCGTTAGCCTGAAAGGCATGACGCAGTACTCAAAATGGCCTTTAGGGGTGTTGAAAGCGGTCCTTCATTCATCCCTCTCCCTGATGCAGACCAAATGATAAGCATTACGTAAGTCCAATTTAGTGAAGACGGACGCTCCTTGCAACCTCTCAAAGGCTGAAGACATCAACGACAAAGGATAAGTATTCTTTACCGTTATGTTGTTCAACCCCCGGTAGTCAATACAAGGTCGCAAAGACCCGTCCTTCTTCCCCACAAAAAAGAACCCCGCCCCCGCTGGAGTAGAGGAAGGATGAATGAACCCCGTTGCTAGAGAATCAGAAATGTATTTCTCCATGGCCTTCATCTCAGGAACAGACAAAGAGTATAACTTGCCTTTAGGCGGAAACGTACCGGGAAGTAACTCTATAGCACAGTCATAGGGACGGTGAGGAAGAAGAGAATCAGCCCGAGACTTACTGAACACCTCCTCCAGGTCGTGGTACTCCTCAGGCAAATCCACTGCTTCCCCCTGCAACACAGACTCAGAAACAGTTAGACACGCAGATAAAAGACAAGACTTATGACACCCCTCACTCCAGCTGGTAACAGTCCCAAGACGCCAGTCAACTTTGGGGTTTTGTTTGTGGAGCCAGGTGTGTCTGAGAACGATGTGTGAAAGTGGAGAGTCTGTGATGTAAAAGGACATTTCTTCTGTGTGATTGCCCGACGTGACGAGAGATACTGGTTCAGTGATGTGTGTGATGATGGTAAGCTTGTGTCCGTTGAGGGCAAATGGAGCAATCGGATGGGTGAGAACTGTGAGTGGTATCTGGAGCTTACGTGCAATGGTGTGGTCAATAAAGTTCCCCTCCGCTCCCGAGTCCAGGAGGGTGTGGCTGACGTGAGAGCGGGTGGACCATCGTACTGTAGTTTCACCGTAGAAATGAAGTGAGCAGTGAGACAGATAAGTACGGCAGTAATTTGGCTCACCAGTGTATTTCTCGGGGATGGGCAGGCGTGGTTCAGACTGGACGGTGCCCTCGTGAGATGTAGGTGGTAATGGCGGCGTGGGAGGCGCAGTGGGAGGCTGATATTGTTGTGCTTGTAGGGTCAGCTTGGACACCTTCGTCACCATTACTTGGACGGCTCTACCCATCTCCTCTATGACCTTATCTTGACGATCCATCCTTAATACCGCCCGCTGGAGAAAGTCTTCGCGAGGAGACGGGGAGTGATCTCCTGCTGCCTCCATAATTGGCCAGATCCTACTGTAACGATACAAAAAGGTACAGGAAGCAGTCGCAGGGATATTCAAATGTTTATTCACATACAAGTATAAGACACACAGAACAGGGAAAACACAGAGTCCAGTTGGTGGTAATGGTGACCGAAGGACTACGGTGATGAGTGCTGGTAGTAGGTGATGACGTTGGTGGAGTATGGTCAGTGGTGATAATCCAACAGAATACCGGAACATCCACACGAAGACGACACGCAACTCAATAATCCAACAAACAGAAACACGGTAATCCAAACGACACGATGACCAACATAGCGTGAGGATCTGGCAGGGAACAGAGAGCTGAGTGAGTATTTATGGAGAGCATGTAATGATGAGCAGCTGGAGTGAGACAATCAACACAGGTGAAGGGAATCGGGATAACGAGCACATGACATAACAGATGAGTAAACACCACACACAAGACATGGAGGAAACAGTGTGTTTGCCTACCGTGACATTATCTCTTTATTGGATTAACTGATCATCATTGGAAACATTGAAATACTATGGGGTCTATCTTACACCCTTCGCAATGCAGCGCAATGCGCGACGCAAGTGTCTTTCGCTAGTTTCCACCCTAATTTTCACGTTTAGCGCCGCGTTGTTTAAATAGCAAATGCATTTGCGCCCCCTTTTGCGCCCATGGGCGTTCTGGTCTGAAAACGAGGTGTGTTCAGGCGCATTGTTGGCGCGTTGCTATTTTGAGGCAACTAAAATAGACTAAGCCATTGACCAACAAAAACCTGGTCTAAAGTCTAAAGTCAATGGCGCAATGTGTTTTATGTAATTTAAAGAGCGCATTAGTAAAATGCGCCTATAAACGGGAGGACAATGCGGGTTTGCTTATCACAAGGTACATGAATGCGCAGCAGCACAAAAATGCTTTTAAATATGAAAGATTAAAGGATTGAATGTAAAAGATTATTATTGAGTCTCTTGGACATAAATGAGGACTAATTATGAGACGTTAGAAGGCACAAAGAGCTGCTTCACCTGCAGCCTGGTAAGTAAATAAATGCTTTGCTTTGAACAAATGCGTCTGTTTTTAAATGTTTTTTTTATGCTACCTCACGGATTTATTGTATATGATTACTCGCCACCTGTGGATATGGTGAGATGAGAAACATTTTTAAGTAATGCTTAAAAAAACTCTTTGCTAAAAAACCCGCTGTCCAAAGTGCTGAAACGTGAGGAGAGCCGTTTGTAAATTCTTTATCTCCTGTTTGTTACAAATAAAGTATTTTTAGAGTACAAACCTTATCTTACATACTTATTTTTTGGTGATATTGGATTGCCATACATTTAAAGCAATTAAAAGCCTGCTTTTTTACTTCCTTGACTAAAAGAAAACTGGTTTTAAGGGTTTTTTAAAAAAAATAACAATTTCAATACAAGTGGAAAAACAACACAATTATTTAACATTAATTCTAAACTGGGGATCTTCTACCTCCGCTTAGTTTTTCAGTTTACAAAGTCTGTCATCTAAATAGGGATTAGACATAGCGCCAGAGCAACTGGCTTTTAAAGGGGATGAGAGCTGTTACTCTCATTGGTTTACTGCACGTTACGCCCAAAATACTCCCATTACAATGGGACCTACCCTTTTCGACCATGCGCTCGGCGCAAAAACCATTTTTCCTGTCTTTAAAATAGCAAAAGTGGATTCGGACACACCCATTTAGACGTTGCGCTGTGCGCTTTAGACAATGCGCTTAGATCGTTAAAATAGGGCCCTATATGTATTAGTTCGGTAAAACTTCATAATAAGGGGCAATGAATCATGATGAACTTTTTTTCATTTCAGGTTTATTAAACAGGGACAATGCACATCAATAATACATTAAGAAATGTACAATGTGCCAGAATTAGCCAAAAGGCTATTTTACATCTGCTGTCCCTGGACAGATCGTACAATGTCACACCTAAAAAGACAAAAATATTATGACCATACATACAAATTTAATATAATAAAAGTTAAATTATGAGTACAAGTAGACCAAAAATAAAAACAAATAGTATATCAACTCCACACTCATCTACTGTACACATGAGTGACAATAACACAAGTGGCTCAATGGGGAGCGCCTAGTCAGAAGAGAGCTAAAATGGCGGAGGTTGTGAGTCCCTGCTTTGACTCTGTTTGCAAACTCTTGTTTCATCGTTTAAGCGATTAAATCTCTCGAGTAGACGCTGTCTCCTTAGATGCGAGGGCAAAATAGCACTTTATGGACTGCCACAGAGGACATCATGTTTAATACGGTTCCGGAAAAATCCAGTCAGAAGTTGTTCACGGAGTTTTCACAATAACTGCTTCTCATGAACCGAAGTTGGATTTGCGCGACGTCTCCTCCTGAAAGTTGGATTACTGTGCACTTCTGGATCACAGGCTGTAAGTATTCATGTTTATTATTTGCCTTTTACTGTACATTACGTAACCGGTAACCGGAGATTAACATAATGTGCATGTAGAGCTAAGCTTGCAAGCTAATTGTTTTGTGTTGTAATATTGTATTTCATAAACAACGTATCATATTTACACACGTGTATGCTGAATTATGCAGACTATCGTTTTTTTTATTGATGTTGGTTTAGACATGTTTACAAACTTGCTAAGTTGCTAAGCTAAATACAAATACAAATACCAGCTAAACTGTTACCGGTAAAATTTGTTCTCATGATCAAACTCAAGAAACTCTAAGTACAGATGATTTGTTTAAAGTTATATGTATTTTACTGTTGTATTTACATGAAGCTTTCTTAGATTTTGAAACGAAGTAAACACATAATGTGTGTTGCTAATGTTGGGCCATGTAATATGTAATACATTTACGTTTTAATGAATAGTCTAACGATTTATAGTCGTTGTACTCTATTGTTATAATATGTCTTTTTGACTGAATACATGTTTGTTTTATTTGTCTATATCCTAGATTTGCAGCTGGACACATCCTTCTACACTGTATGCAAACATGCAACATCATTACACACAGAACAAGGAGTCAGATTGGCATATGAGGAGCAAAGGTGTGTAACACATATGATGTATTTAGCTAGTGAAACCACTACCAGTCTTAGATGTATAACTGATGATGACAAAGTTTTTTTTTCTCTGCATAATCATAGGAACCCAGACAGTAGCATCGTTTCACAATGTTTCCATCAGCATCATCAGTGGATGTCTTTGCCGTCCGTAGCCTGAGATTTCAGATTTGCAGCAAAAAAAAAAAATGATTTTCTCATTTATTGGAATGCTGTGCAGGTATTTAAGTATTTTAGTAACTGTGTTAAATAAAGTAGTATTTACTTTTACAATAAATTAATTGCTTGTTTATGTTTTTACAGGTTGTACCTTGCAGCCATCCATTACAATGTCACCAAGCCATAACAAAAGCAGGAGAGGGAAAGTACAAGGCTATGTTCCCAAAACACACAAGTGACATACCGTAAGCAGTAATGTTTTATTTCAAATACATTCATAATTAAAAACTTAATGTATGAAGCAGGGAAATAAATGATCAAAACAAAAGATTTATTGACTGCAATATTTCTACAGTTATGTGGAGGATGTGATCAGGCTTGTGTTTGATGAGGTATTTGAAGATAAGCTGAAGGAAACCCCGATTCCAATGGACCTGGCATCACAGTTTGAGAGACCTTCAAAGGAGGACGTGATTGCATGCCATCTTCAGTGCAGGGGTCGTCGAAAGCCAAAATTGTGACCGATCTGATCAGGAAGCTCCAAGCATATCTGGAGAACAACACACGACAGGATGATAACCTTATAGTGTCGTCTTAAATAGCACCAGCTGACAAAGCTTTGATATGCCATTTATCTGAATAGATAGCTGTAAGAAATGAATTGAACAATTTTTTAAACAAGAGCACAATATGGTTACTAAAGTATGTTTATTTGTATATTGTTTAACATTTATATTATAAATATATATTTGTAATACATAAAAAAAACTTTTGACTGACTATTATATTTTCTTTAAAGTTACATCTTTTGTTCTTTTGGGTACTTTGTTACTATAATGATACTTTAGTGTTATTGGTTTAAAAATGTAATAAAACTTACTCTAGTCCTGCACCTCAAGGGCTTATAGTCGGTACAATAAATGTCTGTGTGTAGGGATTTAGACAATATGTGCAAAACCTGGATGATGAATCACGCAGGTAAGAGGCCCTGGAACCTGTTGCATTCTCCTTAAAACCTAATAAGTAAAAACATAGCACTTATAAGTAAGCAGTCTTTCATAATAAAGTTTACCATAGTGAAATAATGTAGAACATTCATTTCAATTAATACTTTCTTTGTGCTACATTTGGTGTTTCCATATAGTTTGCACAGTGATATAGTATGTAAGCAATCTTTTATAATAAAGTTTACCATAGTAAAATAATGTTAACAAATGAAATAGTTTTATAATCATTTCGACAAATACTTTCTATGTGCTAAATTTGGTGTTTCCATATAATTTGCACAGTAATATAGTATGTAAGCAGTCTTTTATAATAAAGTTTACTATAGTAAAATAATGTTAATAAGTGAAATAGTTTTATAATCATTTCAAAAAATACTTTCTATGTGCTACATTTGGTGTTTCCATATAGTTTGCAAAGTAATGTAGTACTTTATAATTACCTTTTGGATGTCTTTGCAACACATTTTCGTCTTCGTTTAGCATTCTGGCAGAGCTAAGGACACCTAAAAAAGTTAAATCCAATCGCGTTCATTGACGGAGATCGTTTATATCGTAACGGCCGTCTGAACTCTCTGGATCGAGCTCGAAGTGGTAAGGCAGTACAGACACCATCGTTTATAGAGAAATATAGCGCTTGTTTGCGTTGCCTGTGACTCTCAGTCAGAACCGGAAAACCCACGCGTAGTCAGGGGCGTAACCTTTCAAACACATGCGAACCCAGTTGACCAATAACAGTTGAGTAGTCATCTGACCAATCCGAATACACTAGACATTTTGGGAGGCGGAGACAGGAACATTTTCCAGACATGCAGAAATCGGTGAGGTATGTAAGCAATTTATAAGACTCACAGTGCATTAGTTCAAGTTTTAATAACATGTATGTACTATGGGATATTACAATAACGTGCTAACGTGCTAATTTATTAGCATAATTGGTGCTCTTTAACTCAGCATTAGTTTATATTTAAGTAAGAATTCATTTAAACTTAGATAACACATCCTTCCTGTCCTGTCGATTTGCTTGACCCACCCCCGTCTTTGAGGGCGTACCCAAGCAAAGCAGAGAGGGCTGAACTATGATAATGTTGATCTTATCCATAGATATGTATATAAAGGCTAGATGGCTCAAGGCGGAGTCAGCTGTGTCGTCACTTGGCGGCCATCTTAGGTCAGTGCTGCCATAGTGCTGCTCCCTGCTGCTGTGGACGGAAGGTGAGTGACATACGCCAACTAAAATGCTCGTAACTTGCTGAATTCTTGACGGATTTACAAACGGTTTGGTTTTTTACAAACATTATTAACGTGGCTATAATTCTGGATGCTTTAACATGTTTCATGAATTTTTTATTTATTTTTAGTATACGTATTCAGTGTCATAGTTACATCTTTGACGTTTATAACAAACCAATCCGTTTGAAAATCGGTAAAAAATTAAGCAAGTTATGGTCATTTAAAAGTACCTGCATCATTAAAATTCAATGCTACGAGTGAGCGAGCGCCCTGTCCTAAGATGGCCGCCAAAATGCGGACGTTCCACTCAATTGGCCATCAGCGCGGACGAGCCATCTAGCCTTTATATACATATCTATGGTCTTATCTATGTCACTAATCCCAGGAAGTAAACTGTTGCCTACAATCCGAGTGTTTTTTGTAGTCCTCGAACGTTAGAGACGATAACTCGCGTCATCGTTTTCTTTGAGGTATGTACTTTTTGAATATCGTTAGCATGTACTAATACACACTTACACACAAAAGGATGTTTAAAAACGTGTATCCCATAATAGGTGCTCTTTAAGACATGTAACTTACTGAACATAAACTAATGAAGAGTCATCATTAACTACAACATGAACTCAAATAAATTTATTGTAAATTAATACATTAACTAACAATAAAAACATGCTGTAGTTAATGATGGCTCTTAATTAGTTTATGATTAGTATATGCCTTAAAGGCGTTCTAAGCGAATCTGTGTGTTGATTTTTGAAATGTGTTTTCAAACAAACTGAGCGTAGTTAACTCCTCTCCCTCCCTTCCGTGCTTTCATAGAGACAGAGCGCAGCACGTCATAACCTGAAAACCACGCCCACCGGGGGGGAAAACAATCCAACCGTCTCCATTGACTTTGTATTGGGAAAGGCTGCCTCCTGGTCATTTCTGGCTTATAACAAAAAACAGAATAATGCCGAAAAGCTGCTGTGTGACAATATGTACAGCTAACAAGTCAAAAAACCCAGAAATAAGTTTTTATAAGCTGTCGACCTCAAAAAACGAGCGTTTAAAGACACAAAAGTGGAAAACAGGCAACTTTTCATAGTACTCCTATTAGTAGAACTGCGTTCACTAGGGGGAAATTTAGTCAGTGATCCACTTTTTTCTCCTTAAAGGTTGGGTTTTACTGCTCGACAGCTTATAAAAACTTATTTCTGGGTTCTTTGGCTTGTTAGCTGTACATATTGTCACACAGCAGCTTTTAGGCATTATTTGGTTTTTGTTATAAGCCAGAAATGACATGGAGGCGGCCTCTCGCTATACAAAGTCAACGGAGACGGTTGGATTGTTTCCCCCCCAGGGGGCGTGTGTTTCAAATTTGCATAACTGCGCTCTGTCTCTATGAACGCGCCCAAACCCAACCCCCAAATCCTTCTTGCCGTTTATTGGTTAGAATACTTTGTTATGGTTTCTGGTGTAGGTTTGGCCAGTTTGTTATTATTGCAGTTTGTGGAGGCTGGGCTGTCTACAGAGATCGCGTTTTTTTACAGTTTGATCAGCGGACAGGAAGCTAGCAGATAGTGAGGAGAAGTTTGCTGTATGTAACAAAAAATGTTTTATGGTCTAAAACGCGTGAAATTCGTGAAACTCAGCATTAGTTTGTGTTAAAGTAAAAATACATATTCGGTGAGGAAAATAAGTATTTGAACACCTTGCTATTTTGCAAGTTCTCCCACTTAGAAATCTTGGAGGGGTCTGAAATTGTCATCGTAGGTGCATGTCCACTGTGAGAGACATAATAAAAAAAATCCAGAAATCACGATTTTTTTTACTATTCATTTGTATGATACAGCTGCAAATAAGTATTTGATCACCTGAGAAAATCAATGTTAATATTTGGTACAGTAGGCTTTGTTTGCAATAACAGAGGTCAAACGTTTCCTGTAGTTTTTCACCAGGTTTGCACACACTGCAGGAGGGATTTTGCCCCACTCCTCCACACAGATCTTCTCTAGATCAGGCAGGTTTCTGACCTGTCGCTGAGAAACAGGAAGTTTGAGCTCCCTCCAAAGATTCTCTATTGGGTTTAGGTCTGGAGACTGGCTAGGCCATGCCAGAACCTTGATATGCTTCTTACAGAGCCACTCGTTGGTTATCCTGGCTGTGTGCTTCGGGTCATTGTCATGTTGGAAGACCCAGCCTCGACCCATCTTCAATGCTCTAACTGAGGGAAGGAGGTTGTTCCCCAAAATCTCACAATATATGGCCCCGGTCATCCTCTCCTTAATATAGTGCAGTCGTCCTGTCCCATGTGCAGAAAAACACCCCCAAAGCATGATGCTACCACCCCCATGCTTCACAGTAGGGATGGTGTTCTTGGGATGGAACTCATCATTCTTCTACCTTCAAGTATGCATGTACATAACCCCTTGGATTTTTGTAATGTACAAATAAATAAATAATGTTACATTTTAGAAAATGTCACTATATGACATTAACTTTTCAGTCATCATAGAGAGGGGAATATTTAGTATTTCATTTTATTTTATTTTTTTAAATGTTTTAATGTTGTGTTTAAATGTAGTTTGTTATGGAAATGTGTTTTTGGCAATGTTTTTGGAAACCAGTGTTTAATAAACAGCTTTTATAAACTCTACACTGAAAAAATTATTCATTCAATTTAAGAAATTTTTTTAAGGTAAGCGGCTGCAATCAATTCATTTAAACAAAAAAAATGTAGTTGAACTTAATCAATTTTATTTAGTTACCCTAGTATAAAAAAGTGTATTTAATTCAGCACTTTTTAATAATGCTACTTCCTCTTAAATTATTTAATTATGACTGATGAAAAATTATTAACTGAATTTACTACATTTTTTTAAGGTAAGTGGTTGCAATTAATTCATTTTAGCTACATTAAACAAACACATTTCATTGACTAACTTTCAACATTTTAAGGAAATTGTTTGCAATCACTAACCTTAAAAAACAATATATAAAAATGACCCTTAAATGGCAAAGTAGTAAGTTTAATGTTATTTTTTTTATGTCAGCAAATGTAGTGCACAATAACAATTTCTTTGTGTGTACAAGTGTTTAAAACAAGTGCTCACTGAACATTCACAAAATATAAAATAAAAAACCACAGGTGGAAAGAGGCCACATTGTTTGTGAATCAATAAAACAATAATATTAAAACGGCACAAAAGTCAAAAACAGTAGTGCTGACTTCACACATTGCACAATAATTATTTAAAAAAGTGTTACATTTTTACATACAACAGTTATGAATCATTAAAAGCATTATTAAAATGTTTAAAACTACTGATTCCCAGGTCTTAAATGAAAAACAGAGTAGGCTGTGACATCTGGACTAACATTTCATGCTGAGGATCCGCATACATGTCTGCTGCAAAATTTCAGTATTAAAACGTTTTTTAGTCCTTGAATTTTTGGGGAGAGCTTTAGAATCCATCTGCATAATGTATTTCTAAAAATTCATAGTAGTATTTTAGTTCCCTTTCAGTCGGTCACTACGACGTCACGTCGTGACCGACGAATTGGGAACCGCTCCGCGGGTGACCTATCTACTTCGAGAACTATAAGAAACGCCAATGAACTTGGCATGCAGGTATTTGCATAATGCCGGCGCCGCCCCGCCAGGTGCGTATATAAGCCGCAGGTGCACAATACCAAATTAGCTTTTTGCTTCGAAGCCGGCAGACATCTGCTCTCGAGAAGCGTATACTGATCTTCGTAGATCCCTGTTCTTGGAGGAAAAAGATCTCAGCTTGCTGAAGTTGGTTGGGCAAAGACACCTCAGCGGAGGCTCGCAGTGTTTTCTCCACCCTTTCTCTCTCTCTCTCTCTCTCTGTCTCTTTTAAGACTTGAGTTGAGTGAGTGCGTTTGCCTCTCCCTGTGTGTTTCACCAGCTCGCACAAAAAGAGTGATTTCCCTAAAAGAGCAGCACGTTTGAGCTTTGTGTCTTTTTAAAGACAGTCACTCATTCGTGTCACGGTCGGGTGCGTCTTTTTAAAGATGGCATTCCGCCCGTGTTCCGTTTCTGGATGCGGTGTGTTCATCGCTCCCCGGGATGGCCACGAGCGCTGTGTTTCGTGTCTGGGGCTCCAGCACGCAGAGGCAGCGTTGCGTGATAGTTCATGCTCCACTTGTGAGGGCATGACTATGGCGGATTTGCGGAGACGGGTGTCGTTTCTCCGGGAACGGCACCCGCCTTCCAAGTCTGGTGCTGCTAAGGGCGCAGCTACCAAACTTGCGAAGGATGATCTCCGTATAACGGTGCTGGGTCGGTCTGCTGGTTCGTCCAGCAGCTCCCAGCGCCCTGATCCGTTGCCAGCGGAGGTCCCGATGGAGACGAGCGGCCCGTGTTCTACGGTGTCCTCGCGCTCTGTCGAGCCTCCACCGGACGCGATGTCCACCGTAACGTCGGAGGGGGGGATGTCAGCCTCGGACGTCGATCCAGATCCGCTCCCGCCTTCGGGTCGGGTTGCGGGTCCTGCGTTCGACCCCGAGATGGCAGCCATGCTCGCTCGGGCGGCGGCGGCGGTCGGCTTGGAGTGGACTGAACCTCCCCCACCTGAACCGTCCCGCCTCGATGATTGGTACTTCGGGGGTGCCAGGGCTTCTCAGTCCTCGCCCCCGGTGCCCTTCTTCCCCGAGGTGCATGAAGAGCTGACGCGGTCGTGGAAAACCCCGTTTTCCGCCCGGAACCGGCCGTTTCAGCCTTCACCCCTCACCTCTCTCGAGGGTGGAGATGCCAGGGGGTATACTGGTATCCCGTCAGTGGAGCGGCCGGTCGCGATGCAGTTGTGTCCGGCCGGTGTCGCTTCCTCCTGGCGGGACCAGCTTACTCTCCCCTCACGGGCTTGTAAGCAGTCTTCGGCGCTGACCGGTGCTGCTTACAAAGCTTGTGGGGAGGCAGCTTCAGCCCTGCATGCCATGGCATTGCTGCAGGTTCATCAGGCTAAGGCTCTGAGGGACCTGCACGCGGGAGGTCACGACTCGGCGGAGTTCTCTGAACTGCGTGCGGCCACTGATCTGGCGCTTCGTGCGACCAAGGTCACCGCACGCGCCGTCGGGCGTGCGATGTCTACCCTGGTAGTCCAGGAACGCCATCTCTGGCTGTGTCTGGCGGACATGAAGGATGCTGATAAAACCCGGCTCCTGAATGCTCCGGTTTCCCAGACCGGCCTGTTCGGCGAGACGGTCGAGGAGTTTGCCCAGCAATTCTCCGCGGCCAAGAAGCAGACTGAGGCCATAGCTCAAATCATGCCGCGTCGGAAGCGTCCTGCGCCTGCCCCGTCCACGTCGGCGCCTCAGCCTGCTCCTCGCCGAGGGCGTCCTGCGGCGGCCGCCTCCGTTCCTCCCCGGGGCTCTTCTAAGAAGCGAGGAACCGGTCGCCAGCAGCCCGCCCCGCCCGCTCAGCCCGCTCCGAAGGGTGGAAAGAGGAGATCGAAGCGGCCCTGAGACGGGCGACCTAGAGATGGAGGGGATCGCTCTTCGGGAGATGGTGAAGGCACCACTCCCCCCACCGGAGGAGGGCCGGTTGGGGAATCTTTTGTTTCATTTTTCTGTTCCGCCGACTTTTCAGTCGGCACCCACAATTCCACAAAAAGAGCGAATTCCACTTCCATCTCTAGGTCTTCAGATGAGCGCCGGAGACACGAGCGGGCTCATAACCCCCCCTCGTTCTCCGACTCATCAGAGGAGTTCGAGAGCAACGCACGGGCTCATAACCCCATCGCGCTCTCTGACTTCTCAGGGGAGAGAAGACCTTCACGGGCTCATAACCCATCGTCTTCCTCCCCCTTCGCCAGAGGGTGCATCGAGTGGCGTGAGGTGTCTTCAGCAGAGCCTCCCTTACTCACCCACCCAGCAGCGGACTCAGGTGAGTGTTATCATGCACAACACTACTGTCGGTGCAGCCAATACGCACACACCGGCGATCACCTCCGTTGCGCCCGCCGCGGGTACACCGATCGTGCCTTTAGTTCCTCTCGCACGGTGTCTGGGGGCGTGGGAACAGCTTCCCAGCCCGTCGCGTTGGCTTTTACGCACGATTCGTCTCGGCTACGCGATCCAATTTGCCCGGCGTCCCCCCAAATTCTCCGGCGTTCGTTTCACTACGGTGAGAGCTGCCGATGCGCACGTCCTCCGTGCGGAGATCGCTGTCTTATTGGCGAAAGACGCGATCCAGCCGGTCCCTCCAGCCGAGATGAGGTCGGGGTTTTACAGCCCTTACTTTATTGTACCCAAGAAAAGCGGCGGCTTGCGACCGATCCTGGACCTGCGTTCGCTGAACCGTGCACTTCACAGAATGCCGTTCAAAATGCTGACGCCCAAACGCATATTTCCATGCATTCGTCCAAACGATTGGTTCGCATCTATCGACCTAAAGGACGCGTACTTTCATGTATCGATTCTCCCCCGGCACAGGCCGTTTCTCCGCTTTGCGTTCGAGGGGCGAGCATACCAGTACAAAGTCCTCCCATTCGGGCTCTCTCTGTCGCCCGTGTATTCACCAAAGTAGTGGAGGGGGCTTTAAAACCCCTGAGAGAGAGAGGTGTGCGCATTCTCGCGTATCTGGACGATTGGCTAATAATAGCTCAAACACGTCAGACGCTGTGCGATCACAGAGATTTAACTTTAAAACACCTCGCTCGTTTGGGTCTTCGGGTCAACTGGGAAAAGAGCAAGCTTTGCCCCGTGCAGAGAATCTCTTTTCTCGGTATGGAACTGGACTCGATCGATTTGACAGCTCGTCTAACAGAAGCGCGTGTACAGTCGATTCTGACTTGCCTGAATACATTCAAGAGCAAGAGCGCGGTCCCGCTGAAACAATTTCAGAAGCTTTTGGGGCATATGGCAGCAGCCGCAGCTGTAACTCCGCTCGGACTGCTCCATATGCGACCGCTTCAGCATTGGCTTCACGATCGAGTCCCGAGGAGAGCGTGGCTGCGCGGCATTCACCGTGTTATCATTACACCTGCGTGTCGTCGCACTTTCACTCCGTGGTCAGACCGTGCGTTTCTCCGAGCCGGTGTGCCTCTGAGACAGGTCTCCAGGCATGCAATAGTATGCACAGATGCTTCGGACACGGGGTGGGGGGCCACGTACGATGGGCTTGCGGCTTCGGGGGTCTGGACGGCACCCCAGCTGCATTGGCACATAAATTGCCGAGAAATGTGGGCTGTATATCTTGCGCTCGTCCGTTTCAGCAACGAGTTACAGGGCAAAGATGTATTAGTTCGCACAGACAACACTGCGACCGTGGCGTACATCAATCGTCAAGGCGGTTTACGCTCGCGTCACCTGTCGCATCTCGCCCGTCATCTCCTCACTTGGAGTCAGAAGAATTTGAGGTCTCTTCGTGCCATTTACATCAAGGGCACGCTCAATGTAGAGGCGGATGCGCTCTCTCGGGCTGCGCGTCCCGGCGAATGGCGACTCCACCCCATTGCGGTTCAGCAGATTTGGAGACGTTTCGGCAAAGCGCAGATAGATCTGTTTGCTTCCCCAGAGACGACCCATTGTCGCCTGTTCTATTCACTAGCCGACGACTCGCTCGGCGTGGATGCATTGGCACACAGCTGGCCGCGAAACATGCGCAAATACGCGTTCCCTCCGGTGAGCCTCATTGCGCAAACCCTATGCAAAATCCGGGAGGACGAGGAGAGCGTGCTGTTGGTGGCACCGTATTGGACAACCAGGAGTTGGTTTCCAGAACTCTCTCTCCTCGCGACAGCCCCTCCTTGGAAGATTCCCCTGAGGAAGGACCTTCTTTCTCAACAAGAGGGCACATTATGGCACCCGCGCCCCGACCTGTGGAACCTCCATGTGTGGTCTCTGGACGGGGCACGGAGGATTTGAGTGATTTACCGCAAGAGGTATCTAACACTATTGCTGCAGCGCGAGCGCCGTCTACGAGACAGGCTTACGCGCTTAAATGGAACCTGTTTGTCGACTGGTGTTCTTCCCAAAGTGAAAACCCCCGAGAATGCCCGATTAGTGTTGTGCTTTTATATCTCCAGCGCCGTTTGGAGAATAGGCTGTCACCTTCCACTATTAAAGTCGATATCGCTGCGATATCAGCTCACCATTCACCCGTAAACGGTAGAACAGTGGGTCAGCACGACCTGGTCATTAGATTTCTCAGAGGCGCTCGAAGACTGAATCCTTCGCGTCCTCCCTCTATTCCTCCTTGGGACCTGTCCTTGGTGCTGAAATCACTCCAGGAAGCCCCATTTGAGCCTCTGCATAGTGTGAGTGTTAAATTTCTTACTATGAAAACATTAACTCTCCTTGCTTTGGCTTCTGTTAAGAGGATAGGGGATATTCATGCATTTTCGGTCGACGAATCGTGCCTTCAGTTTGGGCCGGCTGCATCCAGCGTAACACTGAGACCCCGGCCCGGCTTTGTGCCCAAAGTTCCCACCACTCCTTTCAGAGATCAAGTGGTGAACCTCCAAGCGCTGCCTTTGGAGGAGGCAGACCCAGCCACGGCTTTGTTATGCCCTGTTCGTGCACTACGTGTGTATATAGACAGGACGCAAAGCTTTAGGACCTCAGATCAGCTCTTTGTTTGTTACGGTGGTCAGCAGAAAGGAAAAGCTGTCACCAAGCAGAGGATGTCCCATTGGATTGTGGATACTATAGCCCTTGCATATCAAAAGCAGAATGTGCCTTGTCCGTTTAATTTACGTGCCCACTCTACACGCAGTGTGGCATCATCTTGGGCACTGGCTCGCGGTTCCTCGCTAACAGATATTTGTAGAGCTGCAGGCTGGGCGACACCTAATACGTTCACAAGATTCTATAGTGTTCGTGTCGAACCGGTTTCCACTCGGGTTCTTTCTACTAACTAGTTAAGAATGCCGAGGGTCGGCTCGTGTGTCGGCTTGGAGCCTCTATTTTGGTGCTGCACATCTGCACCAATATGGAAGGCCATCGGGGCAAAAACGTCTAAAAAACTGTTTTTGCCTCTCCTCCACCGCCCTGATAGCTGGTGTTGCGGAGCATCCGCTGTCAACCTATCACTGATGTATTCTCTGTAAACCTGTGTAGGCTAGGCGTCCACATTTGTCCCCTACGTGGGGTTCATTTGTGTGTATACTCCGTGGGGTACTAATCCTCCACGTTTTCCTTAGCAGAGCCTGCTCTGCATCTCTCTGCATACTATGTTTTGTTCAGAGACTTTTATGAGCAACCTTCGGTTGTTTCATATTTTTATGTCATCCATTCAACCTTCTTAGGGGATGGCTTCCGCAGTGTTCTAGCTCCGCTCAGTTTAGACGCTTCCCCAGTTCGCTGCTTCACTATCGTGGGTTAAGGAACAGGTAGTGACCGGCCTTCTGCATTTCGCCTTAGGTTCCGCCCCCTATGTGGAGGGCGGAGGGCTTTTACAGACACTGGAAGGGTTCAGCTGCAGTGGCGTTTTGGTAGGGATTCCCAATTCGTCGGTCACGACGTGACGTCGTAGTGACCGACTGAAAGGGAACGTCTCGGTTACGTATGTAACCCTCGTTCCCTGAAGGAAGGGAACGGAGACGTCACGTCCCGTCGCCACAGTTTGCTGTTCCATTGCTGTTTTCAGGCCGGGCACTGCTGCTCGGCTTCTCAGCAATAATATAGCTAATTTGGTATTGTGCACCTGCGGCTTATATACGCACCTGGCGGGGCGGCGCCGGCATTATGCAAATACCTGCATGCCAAGTTCATTGGCGTTTCTTATAGTTCTCGAAGTAGATAGGTCACCCGCGGAGCGGTTCCCAATTCGTCGGTCACGACGTGACGTCTCCGTTCCCTTCCTTCAGGGAACGAGGGTTACATACGTAACCGAGACGTTCTGTGGGGTACGCCAAATTAAGCACATAGATTGTACCCAGCATTAATGCAGGCTTGTGCCACAGATTTGAGCTGCTCAAGAATCATCACTCCAACAACGACTCAAATATCGTCATAGTCGCCAAGAACACCTTTCTTTTTGATTTTACATATGCCCATGGTGATGTTTTCCGGGTCTTTCAATAAGTCATCTTGTTGACTGTCCTACATTTAAATAAAAATAAGCTGTTATTAGAGATTGTTCTGATTCATAACAGTTTGACAAGTCTACAGGCAAGGGTAATTACGAAAACTATGACACCCCTGTTCCCCATATATTATACAGTGCCCTCCATAAATATTGGGACAGAGTGCACACACTGAGCTTTATTTAGAGGGTTTTCACAAATTCCAATTTGTCTTTAGGATTTAGGAATTACAGTCGTTTAAATGGGCCACACGTAATGGGACAGTTGATTTAAAAGCTGTAATGGACATGAATTTTGTATTTGTTAAATAATTTCCTCATATATGAAGCATGTTGTGGTCTGAAGTTAAAGTTTGGCATTTGGACGCTGTGGCTGTGAACCCACATCATGTACACAATTCATGTCCATAAAACAGCTTTTAAGCGAACTGTCCCATTACATTTGGACCTGAAATACACTGAAATACATTTTTACATATATAATAACATATCCCAATATTTATGAAGGGCACTGTGTGTGTATTAGGGCTGTCACTTTTGAGAAAAATCAAATTCGAACGGATTTCGAATATCATGCAATGTATCCGAATATATTCGAATATCTAGCACCCCGCACCCCCCCGTGCGCATAAAAAAACCCACCGTAATGGAGATTCAATCACAAAATTATTGGGTTGTCTGGATTACTTTTTACTTAATGTTTGAAACAGCAGGTTATCAACTTATGAATAACAAACTTATATATATATAGAAAAAAACGATTCAGAACAGTTACAAACAATAACGTGACAACTTAAATAGCAGCAGGAGTATATAGGCAGACCCAAACGGAATTCGTGCCCGCAGATTTCGGCAGAAAACTCTGCGGAATTCGATGGATTTAATGCCCGTCATTGACAAGCACACATATCCCGCGCTTGAGCGTGTTTGTGAGAAGTAATCTCATTGACAACAAGCACACATACAGCCTATAACCCGCGCGTTTGTGAGCCGTCATTGACAAGTGCATTATCTCTGCGCATGCTGTTTGCTTGACCGTTTTTAATGATAGAGAGCACAAACCCTTTGATACTTGAGATGAAATTAAACTTATAGATGAGTTAAGCAGATCTCACTTGACTCTGTCGTCTATGTGACGCGCGACAGTCAACACATCATCATTTCAAATCCGTTTACAAGACGAATGCTGTGGTTGTTTAATATAAAGTTTACATTGCATTGTAAAAATGATGAAATTATCTTCATACATGCTAATTTCATAATGCGAACGTATTAACACGTATTTTTATTCTGCTATAATATTTAACACTATAAACAATATGCCATTTTATATACAAACTATAATTCTATCTTGACATGCACATGAGGTTCATTCTGGTCCCATTTGATTCCCTCTCGTGCGCACAGTTGCTGTCGTCGGTCTCACTCTCAGCCTCCTTCCTATTACGAGGTGTTACTGTAAAAAATGCGCCACACATGGCATTTTAAAAACCGGATGGTTTATTTATAGTTCGAATACGGATATTTCACGTCATGTTCAAATGCATATTCGAATATCGAATAAAAAGTGACAGCCCTAGTGTGTATATATATATATATATATATATATATATATGTGTGTGTGTGTGTTTGTATAAGCAACTCTGAGAAAGCGAAAACACAGTGGAACTGCAGGTAAGCACTGCAGCTTTTAAATTTGGACAATTGATAACGAATTTATCTTGACGTGAATATTATAACACGTTATGAGATATCGCCACTGATATATTTATAAGCAGCATGCAAAAACATCTCTCTGACACTTTTATATAGTACTGACAAGAACAAAGTCTAATAATAAGCGAGTGCTCGTATCGCGTTAAGATTAATTGGGGAAGCAATAGTAACATTATATAAGTGTAGTTTTATTAACTTTTACTGTGCGCCAAAACAATAACAACACAAAAGACACTAAATATGAATAAGAAAACAAGTAATAGTTTCATCATGACACCAAATACTGCTGATTTGATCTCATTTCTGACCATTAAAAACAGACAAGGCCAACATTAGAGCCAGGGAATCCCTGTCAGAGATGTAGCCCAGAAAAGGGCGGTGGTCAGCGGGGCGAGTGAACACTGATGTCCGCTCTCTAGTTCTCACGTACCGAAGCTTCCTAAGCAAACGTTCAAACAGGCGCTATATTTACTAATCGACTGCATATCTGAATATTATACATATATATTCTCGACTGAACTAATCTTTAAACTAAACCTTGTGACCAAGAAACGGTAATATTAAGAAACGGTTTTTAAACGGTTATAATTATGAGATTCAAAGCAGCCGAGTGTTAATCCGTGGCGGCAGAAAGTAGTTCCCAAAAAAAGAGGCTTTTAAAATAACTCTGTTGTTGTTTTCTAGTTTTCGTTTTTCAAACTTGTGCCGTCGAACTTTTGTATAAAAGCAATATCGCTCTCGGAGTCGTGTGGTATTTGTTTACGTTATATTGTAACGGCTGTGATTGCCTCCGGCACTCGGCCTGGAGGAGCTCTCTTATAAACGGCGTATTTTAAGTTTATAAAAATATTCAATGTTATAAAAGGTGCTGTATTACATGAAATATTACTTACTGTGAAAATAAACTGACTGAGCAAAACTCCAGGGCTGAAATATCCCAACTTCAGATCGACCGTAAACCTGACTGGAAACTTCTTGTAGCGCCAGGGAAAAATTTACATTTGCGCGCATGCGCAAAGAACCAACCTATTTTTCTACTGATTTTAATTAATTGACATGACATTATTTACTCATTATTTAGTAATTGTATTAATTAACACACTACTAATGCTGTAATTAATAATGTATAAATGCATATTTATTTACCTGTATTATCTGGAAGTAGAAATGTAAGGCTTTGGCTCATTGTTGTAATTAACAAATTAATTGACCACTGACCAATTTCATCTCATCGCATTAGAAATACGTACATAGATATTGTGTAACCATATTTTCTATATTTTTACCTTTCTCTCTATCAGACATGGATATTGGAGGTTTGGAGACTGTGGTGGCCAACTCGGCCTACGTTTCAGCACGTGGAAGTATAGACAGCACTGCAGCAACCATGCGGGACAAAAAATACCGTGCAAAGCTCAACCTGCCACACTTAAGACAATGTGAACACATGAAGGCAACAGTTGAGTCTTCGTTTGACAGTATGTGCATACGCCAGCCAATAGGCAAACGGCTCTTTCAGCAGTATCTTGAAAGTGAACCCGCTTACAAGAACGCTGCAGATTTGTGGAAAGATATTGAAGATTACAATGTCGCCCAGGAGAAAGATAGGCCTCAAAAAGCGCAAAAGATTGTGAACAAATACTATGAGACTTCTTCCAAAAACTTTAGCAATTTCCTGGGGGATAAAGCAGTGAGCAGGGTGAAAGAGGACTACAAGAACATTCGAGGAGATCTTTTTAAAGAGAGCGAACAGCAGATCCTTGGTCACTTGGAAGCTACAGCGCTAAATGGCTTCAGGAATAGCATGTACTTTCTGCGTTATGTACAGTTTAAATGGCTGGAGAGTCAACCTGTTACAGAGGATTGGTTCATGGATTTCAGAGTGCTTGGGAAAGGTGGATTTGGTGAGGTCCATGCTTGCCAAATGAAGGCGACAGGGAAGATGTATGCTAATAAGAAACTGAACAAGAAGAGGTTGAAGAAACGTAAAGGTTATGACGTAAGGGAGAGAGCTAGTTTTATGAGTAGAGTCTAGTCTATAGATGGGTTCAGCAGAAAACACGTAACTTCCGCTAAACTCCGCTAAGAATAGATAACAGAAGTACTAAAAACAAATTCCTTTTAAAATAGTTTATTTATATAACAAGCAAAATAAACAACACGCAGATTACCTAGGAAACCAAAACATTTGTTATTTTCAACGAGGTATTTGCTCAAGAAGAGTTCAGTTTAACAACTAGTCAGATCATTAAACAAACAGAAACCGGAAGTAAAGTTCGGACCAGTCTACAGACTGAGTTAACAAGAGACCCTTGTCCATTACTGAACTGCAAGTAAAGTTTGCACAGTAATTTTGCACATCCCAAAAGCCTGCAAGTACTCTTCATTTTCACCAAATATTAGGAAAAATAGCAATTGGGGGAAAAAGGGAAAAAACACATATAGACATAAGATAAGATTAACCCTCATGTCTGCTTAGCATGGTATTCAGCAGTGTTAATCATAGTGTATTGGCTCAGTACAAACTGGCTTGCAGGCTCAGCTTGATACTCCACAAAGCAGTTCAGCTGAAATAAAGAGGCAGAAAGAGGGTGAAGTAAAATGGATGGGAGAACAGAAATCATTTACAAATTGTACTTATGACAAAAGCAGAATGCAAAGAAGAAAGGCAATGACAAATGGAATTTAGTTAGGGAAACAATATGCCAGGGTACAACTTCTCTCTGTTCTTGGTATTAGCAAAGTATATGGAATTAATCTTTATGGGGCGGTTCCCAGACAGGGATCAGACTAGACTAAAAAGAATATAAGAGCTGCCCAAACAGAAAAACAACTTGCACTGACATGTCTTAAAATACATCAGTGGCCATTGTTTTTGCCTCAAAATGTACACAAGTAATGTTTGTAAAAAGTAATGTTTGATCAAACTAGTTATATTTTCTAATTAAACTAAGGCCAAGTCCTGGCTTAAACTAATCCCTGTTCGGGAAACCACCCCAAAATGTCTCACCTGAAAACCAGTTCACTCCATCTTCTTCACCCATTTTCTGCTTGCTGGTTACCGGGTCATTTCAGAATCTTTCTCTTTTAAGATAGTGAAACCTGTCTTGTATTACATCTAGTTCATTGTGACAGGGTTCTGACAGTACCTTGTTTTATTTATAATCAGGCCACGTGTTTTCCCTGTATTGTCTATTTTACCCCGCTCCCTTTTTGTCTTCATTCATCATTATTGTTTAACTACCCTCACCTGTCAATCCCTTGTTATCTTTGCTGCGTCCGAAAACTCTAAATTGCTGCCTTCTGCAGCAGCTTTCCAAGGCAGGAAGGCATCAAGGCATGTCCAAATCCAATGTTAGGTTTACTTCCTGACTCCTGAGATCTTGTCACACAATTCTATGCGTGTGCATGCATGGGGAATGTGATTGGTCGAGTTTGAAAAAATAAAATGGGAGCCAAGAAAGCGGCTGGAGCACAAATGTCATGTAAATACATTTTTACACCTTTTAATTGCATTTCTCTAGCGAGAAATTAGTATTGTAGTTTTCAAATATGTGATTTGTTATCACAAAGGCGCTCTCGATTTAGATTTCAAACATGCTGCCTTTGAAGTGTGTCCGAAAGCATTTCTCTTAGCCGCCTTAATGCCTTAAGGGGGTTGCGCAGCTCAGCGTCGCGAGTCATGTCTAGGACAACTCGGAGGTATCGTAAACCGGAAGTGCACATTAAATAGCGCAAGCTTCGTCAGATAGACCCTTTTACTGTTTTTACGCAATATTGACATGGTAGCGTATGCGCGCGCATTTAGGCAACGGAAGTATGGCAAGAATCAGCAGTGAAGCAACACATATAGAGAAAGTTATTTTTAAAAGTTGACTTTATCAACTTTTTCAATACAGCTACCACATCCGTGCACTATAGTGGAGTGGATAGAAGACGTTAGCAGAAGGCCAAAAATAGTTGCCAGATACATATATACGTATATACGTATATTATATTAGTGCAACCAAACCCAACAACCAGACATTTTGATGCTGGGAAACCGTTTTAATAAACTTTCTGAGTTGCTAACACGTTAGAACCAATGGGAATAACACCACTTTTGTTGCCCAAATGCGCGCGCAGGCTATTTGATCATGTGAGCTGTAAAAGGGTCTATAGCATCTACTTCAAAGTGCAAAATATACGTTAGCAGTCAATGTTAATTGTTAATGATTTAGGACAAATATGATGTTATTTAATGTTAAACTATGTGAGTGGCACTCTGTGGCGCGACAGAGATTTGAGCAACTTCCTGAGTCGCAGATGGGCGGCAAGAACAGGCACCACCTGTCGGCGCCGGTGTGCGTATACTCATAGAAAGCAATGTGTTCGAGTTTTTTTTTAGAACGGCACGGCTTGGCGCTGAGCTGCGGGTAGTGTGCGACCCCCTCTAGAAGTCATTGGCTCATGAGGCAGAGAGGCAACAAGTCTAAGTTTTCAGACGCAGCCCTTGTTTCGTTGCTCCCTATTTAATCCCCTTGTAATCATTGTCATGTGCTTGATCATTTTGCATTTTCCTTGTGAATAGTCCAGTCAAGTGTGTTAGTCTAGTCTTGTCTAGTTCTTTTTAAAGATTCTTTGTATGTTTATCTTCAGGCTCACTGTTTTGTTTCTAGTCTAGTCAGTTTATTATTACGTTTAGTGTTTAGTCTGTCTTTAGTTTTATTTTCTTGTTTTATGTTGTTTGCCCCTCGTGGGCTTTGTTTTCCAGTTTTGTTATTAAATAAAGGGTCTTTTTTAACCCCTTATTGTGTGCGCTTGGGTTCTGCCTCCAAATTCCTGACAGAAAACAATGACCACATGACTGCATATTCCAATACATTGTTGATGATAAAAAAGTGCATTATGAAAGGACCCTAGAAATGCAAGCTATGTGGTTAACAAAAGCTCTTTACAGATTGACTTGAGAAAAAGAGAATTAGTGTAAAAGATCTACAGTAATTATGCAGGATGGGTATCCAATTGTGTTTTGACGTTAATCTTGTGACACCTAAGAACATTTCACCATAATAGCCAACGTGCATGATTACAACATCTCTTATTTAATTTGGTTTTACTTGTCTGTTTTAACATTTTTCATTTCTGCTCTCATAGGGTGCTATTATTGAGAAATGCATCCTGGCTAAAGTACACAGTCGCTTCATTGTGACTCTGGCCTATGCTTTCCAGACCAAAACAGACCTCTGTCTGGTCATGACCATCATGAATGGAGGAGACCTCAGGTGTTTGTTTATACAGTACTGTGTACACGTTTTATGCACGCAAAATATTATCCAATATGTGGCGAACTTACCCAACTTATAAAACACTGAAGCATCCACATATCTAAAAACAGCAAAAACTTTGTGTACAGTATGTTTTGATCTTCGTTACAAATCTGATCTCTAACAAAAGTCCTTTTACAAAAATGTAATTATCTCTGCTTTTTGCTCAAAATGTGATATTTTTTAAGAAACCTATTCAACCTTTTGCAGAATCTCTTTTGCCCAATTCTTCATAACTTGGAAATCTAAAAGGATAATTTCCTACTAACACCCTTAAACAGAAGACATCCCTGCTGAAAAAACCAGCATACCAGCAAGACCAGCATATGTTTTGGTGCTGGTTTGCTAGTGAACACCAGCTAAACCAGCATCAAACCAGCATTAGCACCAGCTAAACCAGCATTAGCACCAGCATCCCATGCTGGTCATACCAGCATATGTTGTGTTTTGGTGCTGGTATGCTGGTGACCACCAGCTAAACCAGCATAGACCAGCATAATTCCCAGGCTGGTCCATGCTGGTTTGATGCTGTTTTTTTCAGCAGGGATGGTATTAAAACAAAAATTTTAAGTATAAATCGCTGTATCGGTGAGCACAGAAGTCAATGTATTTTTAGCATATTAAAGGTAGGGTTTCACATTTTGAAAAATGCTAACGGTAGCCGCCTAGCAAGATCCCACCCTCAAGTCAAATCGCCATCCAAAGTCACGCCTCTTTCAAAACACATTAACATGCACAGATCAGACGGTCACATCTCATGTCTCATTCACCAGTGAGAAAACTTTGCAGTACAAAGTGAATAACATTTCCAAAATAACCATCAGAATGGGTTACATCAGAATTAGTTTAAGCACACTTACGGTTGTGTAGACGTAGTAACTATATCGTTATGCTAATACGTAAACGAACACAAATTTCATAAGCAACAGAACCTTTCATCAAAGTGGAATATCTGAATCCATCTCAATACAAACATATCGCTTACCTACCTTACCAAAATAAACAGTGCAACGACCCTTTCAGACCATTTGCCTCCTGAAGCTGTTTGCATCTCGTGGTAAAGCAGTAAAGTTACCGATGTTAATTTGGGTTTTTGCTCTTTGCTGATCCAGGAAGTTTTTGCTGTTGTTGTTATTAAAAGATGTCTTTCGTTTTGTGGCTCCTGTGCAGGTTGTCAATTCAGCACAAAAGTTTGCTACTCTCGCTGTTTACAGACAGGAGGTGAGCGCACGTGAACGCGGCGATGACGTATGGTGTCTGCGTGGACTCGCTGCGCAGTGGGCATTCAAATTACGCTTACGCATGAGGGACAAAAAAGGAAACGTCCGTTTGGACAGAAATCTATGATTGGTTGAACATTTTTTGGTCCTACGCCTTTCACAGATGACATAAGTTTCTACAAATACATTTAAACAACTTAACAAAGTGATTGCTATCAGGATGTGAGGAGACTTTTAACCAGCAAAACTAAAAATGTTTCAGGATCAAATTTGTTACCCTACCTTTAATTTGTTTTAGCATCCCATAAAAAGTACAAAAGTACTGTGGGCGTTATTTTCAAATTCTTATTGAAGACATTCTAAGTCAAAGATATCTAATAGGGATGCCCCGATACCACTTTTTTGGAATACGAGTACGAGTACGGGTGCTTGCATTTCAGTACTTGCCTATACCGAGTACTTAATAAAAAACATGATTTAAATTTACAGGTAACAGCTTTAGTCATATAATTTAACAAAAAAACAAAGGACTAGTTTTCCAGTTTGTTGTAAACTCTCCCTCTTTGGACAACACAAGAGGCATTAACCCCTTACACGCCGCTCAAACATAGACATTTCTCAGACCGGGGCAGTGGCGGTTCTAGACAAATTTCACTAGGGGGGCCAAGGAGGGGCCAGTGTTTCACCAGAGGGGCACATTAAAAAATGGCAAGAAAAGATATTTAAAGATTATAGGGGTGGTTACAGGAATTAGTTTAAGACAGGACTAGGCCTTAGTTTAATTAGGAAATATAACTAGTTTTAACAAACATGCCTTACTAAAAACATTACTTGTGTGCATTTTGAAGCAAAACTAAGGGCACTGATGTATTTTAAGATATGTCAGTGCAAGTTGTTTTCAGTTTGGACAGCTCTTCCATTTATTTTAGTCTAGGACTAGTCTAATCCCTTTCCGGGAAACCACCCCTTTAACTTTATTTTACTTTACAATCATATAAATAAGAGTGAGTGCAGGTGCAAAAGAGGAGCTGGGGTCTCATCAGCTCCCTTGTTCTGTCAGGGCACTGTGATTAGGGAGTCTGCCATTACAGCAAACGTTAGTTACCAAAAATTCCATGCAATGCAAAAACAGTGAGCATAGATGGTCCCCATTTTCACCTGACCTTTTCTAAAGCCCTCCAACCGAAAAACATGTGAGCCTACTCAAACTTTATGATATGCAAACTCTTTTAAAGAAAAACGTTTGTTTTAGTTTACATATAAACACACATTACTAGACAGTTAGGGACCACAATCTACTCAATATTTAAAATAATATTCATTTTAAATTTTAAACAATTTTATAAGTTACATTTAATTATATTCCTCCAATTTTATGCACGTATATGTAAGAGCATAATTACAGCGCTTTTTACAATGTACTGTTTAAAAAGGCAGCGAGATGTTGGTTTTGCCGGTTGTTGATGAGTAACAGCTGTGATTAATCACAACGCGCTTAAGCAGCCACGTCACAGGAGAACAAGTGAACAGTGTCCCAATGTCAAGTGAGCTAGAGTCCTTACCAGTGCCCAAACCTGCATACACATTTACAACATCGGGAGATTGGGAACGAATTGAGACACTCGCCGAGCAGCACCTGCAGCCAGCTACAGTGGTTGTGTGCGCCGCTCTAATTTGCCCGTGTAGAACGTTGCGACGTATTACTTCCGCTTTTGGCGCTCGCGTGTAAAATCAAAATAAATGTATACTTTTTTATACGGTCAGCACGGGGTGGCCACAGGGGTGGCCAGGGACATGTCTGCAGAGGCACGGGCCACCCTTGGCCTCCGTGTAGAACCGCCACTGGACCGGGGTTATCGATTCCAGGTATCGGGGGACTTTTAACGAGTACGAGTACTTTAGAAAATGTGGTATCGAGGCCGATACCCGATACCAGTATCGGTATCGGTGCATCCCTAATATCTAAATAACTGATTTGGCCAGTAACTGTAGCAGCTTTGCTCTATTCTAGTACAACCTGTAGAGATACTCCAAGCAGCAGCACTGATATTCTGGACATGTAGTGTTCTCTTTCAGTCGGTCACCACGACGTCACATCGTGACCGACGAATTGGGAACCACTTCGTGGGGACCTATCTACTTGGAGAAACTAACAAAACTAACGAACTTGGCATGCAGGTATTTGCATAATGATGACGCCGCCCAGCCAGATGTGTATATAAGCAGCAGGTGCACAATACCAAATCAGCTTTATTTGCTTTGAAAGTCTGTAGGATTTCTGCTCACAAGAAGCTATTCTAAACTGTCACAGAAGTACACTGCTCGCTCGAGTTGGTTGGATCTAGCGCCACAGCGGAAGTATTTGCAGTTGTCACCTCTTTTTTCTCAGTTTTTACTTGAGTTGAGTGTGTGTGTTGCCTCTCCCCTGCGTGTTTCATCCCCTGCGGAAGTTCCGATGGAGACGAGCGGCCCGTGTTCTACAGAGTTCTCGCCCATGTAATGCCTTCTTTGGATGTCATGTCTACTGTAGCATCATAGGGGGGGGGGGGGGGGTCACTCTCGGACGGTGATCCATTTTGCTCCCTCCTTCGGGCAGGGTTGCAGAGCCTGTGTTTGACCCTGAGATGGCAGCCCTGCTCGCTCGGGCGGCGGTCGGCTTGGAGTGAACTTAACCTCTCCCACCCGAACCGTCCCGCCTCGATGATTGGTACTTAGGGGGTGCTCGGGCTGCCCTTCCCCTGTGCCCTTCTTCCCCCGTGCATCCCCCGTGCTCTTCTTCCCCAAGGTGCATGAGGAGTTGACGCGGAATTGGAATTGGCAGTATCAGCCCTCTCCGTTGACCCCTCTTGAGGGTGGAGTTGCCAAGGGGTATGTCGGTATCTCATCAGTGGAGCGCCCGGTCACGATGCAGTTGTGTCCACCAGGTGTCGCTTCATCCTGGCGGGACCGGCCTACTCTGTCCTCACGGCCTGTAAGCATTTGTCAGGGCTCAGAACCGCTGCATACCAGGCTTGCCATGGCATTGCTACAAGTCCACCAGGCTAAGGCTCTAAGGGGCTTGCACGAGGGGGGTTACGACTCAGCTGAGTTTTCCGAACTCTGTGCGGCTACTGATCTGGCGCTTCGTGCTGTCGGTCATGCGATGTTTACATGGTGGGAAGGGTTCCAGAAACTCGAGCGGGCTCATAACCCCACCTCGTTCTCCGTCTCTTCCAGGCCTTGAACTGGGGGGGCAGTCAGGATTTTTGGGTGGGCAGCCATTTTTTGACTGAAATGATTCATACACTAAAATTATGGATGTTTCAATCCAATATTATTTTGCATATGTCTTATAATAAAGGGCCATTACATGTCCTTTTGCACATTTAAATTTTAAAAGTAGATGCACCGTAAATGCGATTAGATTTATAATGATTTACAATGACCTTGCGGGTGACAGCTCCTCCTGAACTTAAAAGTCTGTAGATTTTTGCGTGTGAAGTTTTTCCTCAAACGCGAGCTCAATGAGCTGACGAATGATGATGACAAAACCACCAAAACTGGATTTTAAAACTGCACATGATGCTCAGCTGTTACAATACAGTATATTTACTGTATAACCATCTTATATCATTTATATCTACTGTATATTATGCCACAACCAAACTGTATATTCTAATTTTAATAAACAGAACTATGTCTAAAAAAACACATTAAATTCTCCTGGAGACTTGCCTTTGGCTGTTGTATTTGAATTTATAAAGGTGAGTCTAAGAAAAGATAAGGGGCTATGTTGGGCATGTTTTACTATAAACAAGTTTTATTTTAATATGTGTTGTGTTATAATGTTTACGTAATACTAAATTGCATTGCTTCTGATATTTTAAAGATTTTTTTAGTTACCGTCATAAAGAACAGTAGTACTTTTCCTGTGAGTTAAATACTGCTGAAGAGACTTTAAGTTTGAATTAGCTAATCAGACAATAGCGTGTGGGAGCCGTAGTAACTAGTGTTTGCCAACAGAAGACGTTTTTGTTTAAAGAGACTCTATTTTTTATGGTTGGCTGAACATTTTTGGGTGGGCAGAAGGAAAATCTAGACCTGCCCTGTTCTCTTCACAAGAGCATGGGAGGCTCGCACGGGCTCATAACGCGCCACCCTCCTCTTTCTCCTTTGCCAGCGAGTGCATCTAGCGGCTTGGGACATCCTCAACAGAGTCTCACCTATTCTCCGACCCATCAGCAGGCTCAGGTGAGTGTTACATCACACAACACAAAAACAGTTGAAACGCTTACTCGGGCGATCACCTCCGCCCCTCCTGCCATGGGTACACCAGTCGTGCCTTTAGTCCCTCTCGCTTCCCAGCCCGTCGCGTTGGCTTTTACGCACGGTCCGTCTCGGCTATGTGATTCAATTCTTCCGGCACCCCCAAAAATTCTCAGCCATTCTTTTTACTACAGTGAAAGCTGTCCTACTGGCAAAGGACACGATCGAGCCGGTTCCTCCAGCTGGGACCCAAGAAAAACGGCGGGTTGTGACTGATCTCGTACCTGCGTACGCTGAACTGTGCACTCTACAAAATGTTGTTCAAAATGTTGACGCCCAAAAACATATTTCCATGCATTTGTTCAAACGATTGGTTCACATCCATCACCCTGAAGGACGCCCCATGTATTCACCAAAGTAGTGGAGGGGGCATTAAAATCCCTGAGAGAGAAGGGTGTGCACATTCTCGCATTTCTAGACGATTGGCTCATAATAGCGCAATCACGTCAGACGCTTTGCGATCACAAGGTCTTAACTCTAAAACACCTCGCTCAATTGAGTCTTTGGGTCAACTGGGAAAAGAGCAAACTTTGCCCCAGTGCAGAGGATCTCTTGTCTCTGTACAGAAGTGGACCTGGTCGATTTAACAGCACGTCTAACAGATGCGCGTGTACAGTTGATACTGAATTGGAAGGAAGGACCTTTTTTCTTAAGAAGGGGGCTATGGAGCGAATTTTGTGCCAAATTTTTACAAACAAATCCAACATTCTGCAAACAAACTCAATCTGCTTTGCAAAGGGAAAACTTGACTCGCAAACAAACAGAAAACGCTTTGCAAATAATAAAGGCAATTTGAGAGAAAATGCAGAGGTGTTACAAATATGTACTGTGTTTTGTAAATGTGACCATGATTTTTTCACAAATGTGACCATGATTTTTTCACAAATGTGACCATGATTTTCTCACAAATGGGACCATGCAATCCAAAACAGCAGATGGCGCTGTTTCAACTTTTTCAGGTATTAGAAAAAACCCCAGGGGAAAAGCCCTGAATTTTAACGTACATATCACCCCTGCAGTGGCGGTTCTAGCCAAATTTCACTAGGGGGGCCAAGGAGGGACCAGTGTTTTACCAGAGGGGCACATAAAAAAATGGCTAGAAATTAAATTTAAATATTATAGGGGTGGTTACAGGAATTAGTTTAAGACAGGACTAGGAATTAGTTTAATTAGGAAATACAACTAGTTTTAACAAACATGCCTGACTAAATACATTACTTGTGTGCATTTTGAAGCAAAACAAAGGGCACTGGTGTATTTTAAGATATGGCATTGCAAGTTGTTTTCAGTTTGGACAGCTCTTACATTTATTTTAGTCTATGACTAGTCTAATCCCTTTCCGGGAAGCTGCCCCGTAAACTTTATTTTACGTTACAATCATATAAATATTTATTTAATACAAGAGTGAGTGCAGGTGCAAAAGGGGAGCAAGCCTACTCAATAAACTTTATGAGATGCAAACTTTTATAAAGACAAACTTTTGTTTTAGTTTACATATAAACACACATTGCTAGACCGTTAGGGACCACAATCTAATCCAGTGGTTCTTAACGTTATTCCTGTAGGCCCACTGCCCTGCACATTTTGTATGTCTCTTTTGTCTGACAGTCTCAGTTCAGTTCATGGAGATCTCTTCTAATGAGCTGATGATTTGAATCAGGTGTGTTAAATAAGGGAGACATACAAAATGTGCAGGGCCTCCAGGAATAACGTTAAGAACCACTGATCTAATCAATATTAAAAATAATATTTATTTTAAATTGTAAACATTTTTATATGTAACATTTTATTATATTCCAACAATTTTATGCACGTATATGTAAGAACATAATTACAGTGCTTTTTACAATGTGTAAACTTAAAAAAGTTAGCGAGATGTTGGTTTTGCCGGTTGTTGATGAGTAACAGCTGTGAATAATCACAACGCGCTTACGCAGCCACGTCACAGGAAAACAAGTGAACAGTGTCCCAATGTCAAGTCAGCTAGAGTCCTTACCAGTGCCAAAACCTGCATACACATTCTCAACATCGGGAGATTGGGAACGAATTGAGACATTCGCCGAGCAGCATCCGCAGGCGGCTAAGGTGATTGGGTGCGCCGCTCTTATTTGCTCGTGTAGAATGTTGCGTCGTATTAGTTCCGCTTTTGGAGCTCGCGTGTAAAATCAAAATAAATGTATACTTTTTTATTTGGTCAGCACGGGGTGGCCAGGGACATGTCTACAGAGGCACGGGCCACCCTTGGCCTCCGTGTAGAACCACCACTGCACCCCTGACAGTGGCAGCAACTGAATAAAGACATTTCATTTGTCGGGCTTCATTCTGTTAATCTCACTGAATTTATTGTAAGTGTAAATAATAATAAATGTTTGTTAATAGTAAACAAATTCTGTGTGTCAAGACATTGAATTCAACTTACAATGCTTATCAAAAGATGCAGGATAATAAATGAAACTCTTTGGAGAAAGTGTGTGGTAGGGACATAATAAACCCAACATCGGCTGTCTGGACAGAGTGGCCAGTTCAAGCAACAGTAACCAACCAACCAGGATCATAGTCATTTGAGCACTCCTGACAAGATAAACTTCTACAAAATGTTAATCCTTTTAAAGTTGGTCTTAGCTTGTCAGGCTAGGACGACCATTTTAAACCAGCTTCTTTCACCCTAGCCAAGCTGGCAAAGCTTCCAGCCTAGTCAAGCTGGTTTGGGCTGGTGTGATCAGCCTGACCAGCTACAGTATAAAAGCAAAAATCCTTCTAATACTAGCTTAAGCTAAAACCATGCTGGAACACCATCTTGAACCAGTTAACCAGCATAGGCTGGTATTAGTTGTTATTTTTCTGCAGAGAATATAATACATTTTATTTATAATGCACTTTCTAGAACTCAAAGCACCATAATATAAGAGATTCTCAGGAACATACACTTACAACAGTAAACAAGTTAGTAATAATCATTTAGCAATAGTAAGCTATTTTAAAAGGATAAGTCTTTAAGGATCACTTAAAACAGTCCAGTGATGGTGAGTTTCTTATCATCAAAAGAAGAGAATTTCAGAGACAGAGAATTTAGAGAATCAGAAGGGGTATAGGGATTGACAATTGCAAATGTATTGAATTCAGATGGAATTCAATGTCTTTACACACAGAATGTGTTTACTATTAACAGACATTTATTATTATCAACACTTTCAATAAATCCAGAGATTAACAACATGAACTCCAAAAAATTAATTTTGTCTTCATTCAGTTGTTGGCACTGTCAGGGGTGATATGTAAGTTAAAATTCAGGGCTTTTCAGGGAGACGGGCTTCTCACATTTGTGAGAAAATCATGGTCACATTTGTGAGAAAATCATGGTCACATTTGTGAGAAAATCATGGTCACATTTGTGAGAAAATCATGGTCCCATTTGTGAGAAAATCATGGTCACATTTACAAAACACAGTACATATTTGTAACACCTCTGCATTTTCTCTCAAATTGCCTTTATTATTTGCAAAGCGTTTTCTGTTTGTTTGCGAGTCAAGTTTTCCCTTTGCAAAGCAGATTGAGTTTATTTGCAAAATGCTGGATTTGTTTGTAAAACTTTGGCACAAAATTCGCTTCATAGGGGGGCACAAAATGGCACCCGCGCCCCGACCTCTGGAACCTCCACGTGTGGTAGCTGGATGGGGCGGGGAGATTCTAAGTGATTTACCGCAAGTGGTATCTAACACTACTGCTGCAGTTCGAGCGCCGTCTACGAGACAGGCTTATGCGCTTAAATGGAATCTGTTCTGCTTTCTTATCTCCAGCACCTTTGGAGAATAGGCTGTCATCATCTACTATCGCTGCGATATCGGATGGTAGATCTGTGGGTCAGCACGACCTGGTCATTAGATTTCTTAGAGATGCATGAAACATTGATCCTTCGCACCTTCCCTCTATTTCTCCTTGAAATCTGTCCGTGGTGCTGAAAGCCTTAAAGGACATTCCCTTTGAGCCTCTGCATACTGTGAGTATTGAGTTTCTTACGATGAAAACTTTAACACTCCTTGCATTGGCTTCCCTTAAGAGAATAGGGGATCTCCATGCATTTTCGTTCGAAGATTCCTGTCTCCAGTTCGGACCTGCTGAATCCAGTGTAACTTTGAGACCCAGGCCCGGCTACATGCCTAAAGTTCCCACCACTCCTTTCAGAGATCAGGTGGTCAGCTTGTAAGCTCTGCCTTTGGAGGAGGCAGACCCAGCCTTGGCTTTGTTGTGCCCTGTTCATGCACTACGTGTTTATGTAGACAGAACACAAAGCTTTAGAACCTCAGACCAGCTCTTTGTCTGTTACGGTGGTCAGCAGAAAGGGAAAGCTGTCACCAGGCAGAGGATGTCCCATTGGATTGTGGATATTATAGCCCTTGCATACCAAAAGCAAGACATTTCTTGCCCATTTAATTTACGTGCTCACTCTACACGTAGCGTGGCATCATCTTGGGCATTGGCTCGCGGTTCCTCTCTAACAGACATTTGCCGAGCTGCAGGTTGGTCACAAAGACGTTAGGCTCCTCCACTGCCTTGATAACTGATGTTGCAGAGCATTGGCTGTCAGCTTTACCAGATGTATTCCTTGTAGTCCTGTGTTAGCTAGGCATCCACAGTGTGTACCCTATGTGGGTTTCTATGTGCGTATAGTCTGTGGGGATAAAATCCTCCATGATTTCCCGTACTGTTCTTAATAAGTCGCTTCCCCAGTTCACTGTTCACTATCGAGGGTTAAGGAACAAGTAGTGACCGGCCTTCTGCATTCAGCTTCTGTCTGTCTCTCCAGTGGAGTCGGAAGGCTCATGCAGGCACTGGAATGATCCAGGTGCAGTGGCGTTTTGGTAGGGATTCCCAATTCGTCGGTCACGATGTGACATAATAGTGATTGACTGAAAAGGAACGTCTCAGTTACGGATTTAACCCTCGTTCCATGAAGGAAGGGAATGGAGAAGTCACGTCCCGTCACCACATTGCTGATACCAGGCCAGGCACTGATACTTGGTTTTCTCAGCAAATAATAAAGCTGATTTGGTACGCACCTGCTGCTTATATATGCACATGGCGGGGCGGCGCCAGCATTATGCAAATACCTGCATGCCAAGTTCATTGACGTGTTGTTAGTTTCTCAAAGTAGATAGGTCCCCCATTGGTTCCCAATTTGTTGGTCACGACGTGACGCCTCCGTTCCCTTCCTTCAGGGAACGAGGGTTACATCCGGAACCGAGACGTTCATTTGCATCACAATTTTACAACCCAATTTCTTTAGTCTCGACTTACAAGGCCAGCGGGTTATTTGTACACATGTGGTTAACATCTTCCGATATGGTTCTGCAATGTATGGAAATTTGTAAAATATCCAGACAGTTAATACCTTAATGCGAGTTATCAGGGACAGGGTCGAGCCCTGCATTTCAGACCAAGCCCGACCTTTTTATGCCCCTCGGGTCGGGTTTCGGCCAAATTTATCGTCACAGCTGATACGCAGGCCGGACCTCAGGCTTTTTTAGGCTTCTCCATCTTTTTATATTTTAAGTTTAATTAAAAGAACCTTTTGAAAGACATTGATGATTGCAAAACAAACAGGAAAACGTTTAACCTATCGCACTAGTGACCTTCAGCACACCAGGAAAAATTATAAATGGAAAACTAGATTAAAACCTTGGGTACTGTGCAAGGGCGTCGGACTGGGGGTAAAACCAGTACAGATTACCAGGGCCCCAAAGGAAGAGAGGGCCCTTGAAAAGTCTGAAATATATTATGGGGGTGGGGCATGGGGGCCCATCAGGATTGCCTATGCATAGGGCCCGAGATCTTGTGCAACGCCCCTGGTACTGTGCATAATCTATGCACACAGCATCGAAGACATAATCTTTAAGAGACATCTCCCCGTATTAATGTAAGAAGGCTGTGTGTTATTTTTTTCTTGTTTGTCTTAGTTTAACTGTTGGATGGATACATGAATAGCCATGTTCTGTGGTTAGTCCTTACATTGAAAAAAAAGCATAGCGAAGTTGTAAGAAGGCAACCTGCATGTTTATTCCGTTTCGTGTTTATTTCGTTTTGTTTTTTATACCCCTTTTCATTATATTTCTACCTGTTGCAACTGTGAGCAGTTGAGCAACCTGCCTCCACTTTTTAAAAATAGTGTGTGTTGATAATAAACGTTTAAACTAACATTGTGATATGCTGAAAATATATATTTTATATAGATGTTATTATAGGCAAGTGAAGTGTTGATTTGAGAGGCTCAATTGATCAAACATGTCGTCAACTTGCTTTCGGCTGCAAACTGCTTGATTATAATAAAAAACTTAAACAAACAAAAAAATGCTCTAAAATGTGAGTAAAAAAAGGAATATAGCTATTTTGATATTTAAAAGAAAACTGAACTGCTTTAATTGCGGCAAGAGTAGTACAACTGTGTAGGAATCTGTGTAAGGAGTTATTTTTCGCTATTTCTGCAGATTTCTTTTATCAAGATAATTTCATCACTTTTACAACACACTGTGTATATATATTTATCTTGTAAACGGATTTAAAATAATAAATAATTGTCGCGTCATGTAGCAACAAACACACGCATGTGATGCAGTCACTAATGTCTGCCGTCACAGATTTCTAATGGGAGGATTAAAAAGGTCGGACTCGGGCTGAGAATTCTGATCGGAATGCTGTCGGGCCAGGGCTGGTTCAGGGCCTAGATTTCAGGCCCATGCAGGGCTCTAGGACAGGGGTGGAGTGGGACCAAAAAATCTACCCGGAAATTTCGTAAACCACCCTCAGTGGTCAAAAAAATACATAAAAAATAGGGTAGAACCTGCTCATAAACAGTATATAAACAGGTATACTGCAAAGTTACCATGCTAATTATTATTTATGATATACAGTGAGGAAAATAAGTATTTGAACACCCTGCTATTTTGCAAGTTCTCCCACTTAGAAATCATGGAGGGGTCTGAAATTGTCATCGTAGGTGCATGTCCACTGTGAGAGACATAATCTAAAGAAAATCCAGAAATCACAATGTATGATTTTTTTAACTATTTATTTGTATGATACAGCTTCAAATAAGTATTTGAACACCTGTCTATCAGCTAGAATTCTGACCTCAAAGACCTGTTAGTCTGCCTTTAAAATGTCCACCTCCACTCCATTTATTATCCTAAATTAGAAGGACCTGTTTGAGGTTGTTAGCTGCATAAAGACACCTGTCCACCCCATACAATCAGTAAGAATCCAACTACTTACATGGCCAAGACCAAAGAGCTGTCCAAAGACACTAGAGACAAAATTGTACATTTCCACAAGGCTGGAAAGGGCTACGGGGAAATTGCCAAGCAGCTTGGTGAAAAAAGGTCCACTGTTGGAGCAATTATTAGAAAATGGAAGAAGCTAAACATGACTGTCCATCTCCCTCGGACTGGGGTTCCATGCAAGATCTCACCTTGTGGGGTCTTATTGATCCTAAGAACGGTGAGAAATCAGCCCAGAACTACACTGGAGGAGCTGGTCAATGACCTGAAAAGAGCTGGGACCACTGTTTCAAATGTTACTGTTGGTAATACACTAAGATGTCATGGTTTGAAATCATGTATGGCACGGAAGGTTCCCCGGCTTAAACCAGCACATGTCCAGGCCCGTCTTAAGTTTGCCAATGACCATTTGGATGATCCAGAGGAGTCATGGGAGAAAGTAATGTGGTCAGATGAGACAAAAATAGAACTTTTTGGTCATAATTCCACTAAACGTTTTTGGAGGAAGAAGAATGATGAGTACCATCCCAAGAACAACATCCCTACTGTGAAGCATGGGGGGTAGCATCATGCTTTGGTTTTTTTTTCTGCACATGGGACAGGGCGACTGCACTGTATTAAGGAGAGGATGACTGGGGCCATGTATTGCGAGATTTTGTGGACCAACCTCCTTCCCTCAGTTGGAGCATTGAAGATTGGTCGAGGCTAGGTCTTCCAACATGACAATGACCCGAAGCACACCGCCAGGAAAACCAAGGAGTGGGTCTGTAAGAAGCATATCAAGGTTCTGGTGTGGCCTAACCCGTCTACAGACCTAAACCCAATAGAGAATCTTTGGAGGGAGCTCAAACTCTGTGTTTCTCGACAAGCCAGAAACCTGAATGATCTAGAGAAGATCTATGTGGAGGAGTGGGCCAAAATCCCTCCTGCAGTGTGTGCAAACCTGGTGAAAAACTACAGGAAACGTTTGACCTCTGTAATTGCAAACAAAGGCTACTGTACCAAATTTTAACTTTGATTTTCTCAGGTGTTCAAATACTTATTTGCAGCTGTATCATACAAATGAATAGTAAAAAAAATCATACATTGTGATTTCTGGATTTTTTTTAGATTGTCTCTCACAGTGGACATGCACCTACGATGACAATTTCAGACCCCTCCATGATTTCTTAGTGGGAGAACTCGCAAAATAGCAGGGTGTTCAAATACGTATTTTCCTCACTGTATGTGGAGATAAATAAACTTTTGCAAATCTGCTGATTTGATCCATTCATGTCCTGACCACCAGGCTAGAGATTTTAAACATCCTTAATCCACACTTACTAGTCTATCAAATAATATCTCAAATATATTGTTTTGTGAAAAAAAAGGATGCTTTGTTATATTGTTTATGCGATCATAACCAATCACACAATCATTTTATACGCAGAAGCAGCAGTCAGCAGCTGCAGTTCACTCGAATCCGACTTCATACATACAGCAATAAACAGGTGTTTGGCGGCTTTTTACATCAAAGGCCGACAGGCTATGCCATTTGGGGAGGGACCGCTCACTGATTTTTGTAAATCCTGGACATGGTTGGACCTGCCAAACGGTTGTGCACTTTTATATACTTTGTTGAGCATAGAGGCTGCACAGTTTGACCAGCGGGAAGCAGCGGCCAGACGGTGTTGCTAATATAACTCGCAATGTATAACTATTATCAGACCGGCCCACTGGGAAGAGTCCTGACTCTCCTGATTGGCACTATGCTACTGATAAGGGATGTGATTTTTTTGTATAAATATGGATTTCCATATTTTTTACTTCGGTGGGATAACTTGTCTAAGTCACGTAAATCCGATGAGTTTTATTTTTGTGAGGGTGGGGGTATGCGCCTTTGTTTGTTTGTAGACGCACGCTTTGCTGTCATCAAACATGTCTCTCTGACATTAGGTTTGTTCGACAGCAGGGGACTTCATAATATCATCGTGGCTGCTGCCACCATGGTACAGCAGCAAAGTCCTTGATTATTACGCCCGAATGAGAGTATAGTTCCTAGCCATATCTGCCTAGATCAACTTTTAGTTTTCCGTCAGTTTTAGTACACAATGTAATTAGAGAAGAGTCAGGTTTTAAATAATAAAAATATTGAAACTCTTTGATCATTTTTGAGTGAGCCAATGAAATGAGCCATTTTTTTTTTTAAAGTGGAATGTTCCTTTAAGACTATTTGCGCCACAAAGATGCTAACGTGAGCTGTTTTCTGTGCGTACAAACACATTTCTCGATGCTTAAAAGGATATATAAACAAATTATCTTGTAAAACCTCAGTCTTGGCAAGTATTGTCATAAAAACAGTTTAGTGTTTATTATAAGTGAACATTTCAAAGAATTTATAAAGTGACAGTTACCTTTATAATAAAAGGGTGTGTTTGTGTCAATCAAACTACAGAAGACAAAAGAAAAATCACTTCTGTAGCTTTAAAAAGATGAATTATACTTAACTTATAGAATGAAAACAGTGTTATTATTTATTTGATTATATTTCTGTACATAAATAATACTGTCAACTTTATTGTAATAACTTATCTCTTGGCAAGATAAATAATAGTAAGTTGAAAAAACTTGTGTTAAATGTATAATCTAAATTGTCCGTCAGAATTAAATAATTATAATGATTATAATGCATTTTTTGTGTGTGGGTATGTTAAGATCTGCATTTTCTTTCTGCGCTGGGGGGTCTGATGTAGGGTTCCTTCCTTGTTGACAAAAGAAGCTTTACTATACTGTAAGGACCAGAGTACAGTAGCTCTTATGGGCTCTTTATGTGCACTTGCAAGTAACCACCTAGCAACCAGGAACAACTTATTGGTGACTTTTCTTTGGCAAATACCACATGTAGATTCATTTCAGAATGTAAAATATATAAAAAAAAAATTGTACAACTTTCTTTTGTTCTGTACTACAGATTCCATATGTATAATGTGGATGAGAAAAATCCAGGCTTTAATGAAACAAGAGCTTGTTATTACATGGCTCAGATCATCTGTGGGCTTGAGCATTTGCACCAGCACAGGATTGTGTACAGAGACCTCAAGCCAGAGAACGTTCTCTTGGATGATGCAGGTGAGAAACACACTTGCTTATTTACCTGCTTGTTTCTCCTGTCCTGCCTTTACTGTAGGGATTTTTAGATTTCCATCTAAATGTTTTTGTTTTAGGACATGTACGTCTGTCTGATCTGGGGTTAGCTGTTGAAATACCGCCAGGAAAAGATAAAACACAAGGATATGCTGGGACTCCAGGTTAGAGTCCTTTAAATTCATGTATACTTTCTATGTCATCAACAGAGGAGAAACCGTATCTTTAACTAATTTAATTGCCAACTGGTGCCACTTAGTGTATTTGTGATTTTTCCATTTAGTGGCAAGGTGCTTGGAGATGGAAGTCAAAACAATCCCTCCCTCTTATAGTTTCTGAAATTAATGTACATTCACCTAAAGGATTATTAGGAACACCATACTAATACTGTATTTGACCCCCTTTCGCCTTCAGAACTGCCTTAATTCTACGTGGCATTGATTCAACAAGGTGCTGAAACCATTCTTTATAAATGTTGGCCCATATTGATAGGATACCTGTAGCATCTTGCAGTTGATGGAGATTTGTGGGATGCACATCCAGGGCATGAAGCTCCCGTTCCACCACATCCCAAAGATGCTCTATTGGGTTTAGATCTGGTGACTGTGGGGGCCATTTTAGTACAGAGAACTCATTGTCATGTTCAAGAAACCAATTTGAAATGATTCGAGCTTTGTGACATGGTGCATTATCCGCTGGAAGTAGCCATCAGAGGATGGGTACATGGTGGTCATAAAGGGATGGACTTGGTCAGAAACAATGCTTAGTAGGCCATTGCATTTAAATGATGCCCAATTGGCATTAAGGGGCCTAAAGTGTCCCAAGAAAACATCCCCCACACCATTACACCACCAGCCTGCACAGTGGTAACAAGGCATGATGGATCTATGTTCTCAATCTGTTTAAGCCAAATTCTGACTCTACCATCTGAATGTCTTAACAGAAATCGCAATCAGACCAGGCAACATTTTTCCAGTCTTTAACGGTCCAATTTTGGTGAGCTCGTGCCAATTGTAGCCTCTTTTTCCTATTTGTAGTGGAGATGAGTGATACCTGGTGGGGTCTTCTGCTGTTGTAGCCCATTCGCCTCAAGGTTGTGCGTGTTGTGGCTTCACAAATGCTTTGCTGCATACCTTGGTTTTAACGAGTGGTTATTTCAGTCAAAGTTGCTCTTCTATCAGCTTGAATCAGTCAGCCCATTCTCCTCTGATCTCTAGCATCAACAGAGCATTTTTGCCCATAGGACTGCCGCATACTGAATGTTTTTCCCTTTTCACACCATTCTTTGTAAACCCTAGAAATGGTTGTGCATGAAAATCCCAGTAACTGAGCAGATTGTGAAATACTCAGACCGGCCCGTCTGGCACCAACAACCATGCCACGCTCAAAATTTCTTAAAGGGGCAGTGAATTTGTTGATGTTTTATACTGTTGTCTGATGTCTAATTATGATGTTTGCGTGGTTTTTACATTCAAAAACATCAAAAGCAATAAGTAATATGTTATTTTGTAACATGGATAAGTGGCTCTCTGGAGAAAAGCTTCGTTTGAAGGGGCGGGCCGCATTGAAGACCTGGACGTAAACGCCCACTGCTATGATTGGACAGCTTCATTCCCCATCATTCCATGTGGGGAAATGTTTTAAAAACATTAATGTGTAAAAATAGCAGCCGGACACATATATGTTTGACCCACAAAATATTCTGGGTGCTAAAGATGATACACATAAATGACAATACGTATAGTAAAGTATAAACAAAACCTTAAATTCGACATGACTAAATTACCATATACAACACAGTAAGCGCGTATCAGAATCTAAACACTTATAAACATCAATAAGGAGGGATATATCTAACAGTATCTAACTGTATTCTGTGAGGTAAGTTGGCTAGAGATTAAGGGGTGTATTCCTTAGGTTGTTTATGGTTAAATCAATAAGATAGAAAATAGAATAAAAATACAAATATTCAATTTATATTGTAACATAAGAATTGAATCCTAAAGAGTAACCATATTTTACCCTTTCAGTGATGATAGATAACATGAGTAATTCAAAGTAATTAAGTAAACATCATTTTTTCCCAGATTGTATTATTTATAGTTACAGCAATGGTTCTCAAACTGCCCCCCCCCCAATTTTATTAACATTTTGTAAAGTACATTATCAAAAATTCTGTGTAATTAAACCTCAGAACAATAAGGCTACTAACCAACAGCACCACATTGTAGAATTAAATATGTTTTGTGTAAAACAAATGAATAGGTTTTAGATTTTTTTGTGTGTGGGGAGGGGGCACGAAGGGATGCACCTTACACAAAGGCGGACGGCACGCTTAAAAGGTTACAGGATCAGATCTTATTTATTGGTATTTGACCGTTGATATGTAGTTAATTCATAGTTATTTTAAATAAGTCTTAGTTAATGTATTGTTCACCAGGATTTTTCTACATGCAGTAGTTAATATGTAACTAGTTTTTACTTAACCCAAACATTAGTATACTATTAACTACTGATTAGTTAATCGTTCTTCTTTATGAGTTATCAGTAGTGATTTCAGTGTTAATGCAGCACTAATCATTTGTTCTCCATTAGTTCCTGTGTAACTAACTATTAAGTATGGACCATTATTTTAAAGTGTTACCAAATAATGTAAAATGTTTTAATTACTGTGTATACGTTACTGCTGGGTCATCTTTTGTCAGATCCAATATTAGTGGTGCTTTTAATCACAGTCTCTCTGCAAATCCAGCATCGACTTAAATCCGCAGTACACAAAGTAATCAAACACTCCCCACGCAAGCTGGAATTTCTTCAAAAACAACCTTTATCCACGCATTCCTAATGTTATGTTCCGAGCCTCCAATTTAAAGTATTCAGCTTCTGTGTTGCTCCCACGCGGTTCTTCCACAACCCAAGACTCCGTTTCCATGGTTACTCTATCATAACAGATCACCGCGCCAAAATAAAAGTCTCTCTGAATTTTTTTTAATTTAAAAGTCATTTTGGTTACATTTGGCAATCTTTAAAGACATGTTTACTGATTGTTGAGACACACGTGTGTCACGCGAAGCTGTGGGCGAGGCTTCAAAAGTGATCATTGTATTTGGATTCGGGGAGGTGATTCAATTCTACTTTGACGTCATATTTCTCCGAATTCCACACTCGGCTGTAATACTGGCTTGGTGCCAAAAACTGTTATATTTCAGTAGCATGGATGTTTTCAGTTCTGAAACTTGCAGGATGTTCATTTAACTATGATGACCTCTTATATAACAAATTATCAAGTTAAAATTGAGTATTTGATTCACCGCTCCTTTAAATCACCTTCTTTCCCATTCTGACATTCAGAGTTCAGGAGATTGTCTTGACCAGGACCATACCCCTTAATGCACTGAACCCTGTAATATTATTGTTTAGGAACAGACAGGAGATGCATGAACATGTAACTTTACCTAACCCCCTGGGGTCCAAAAACGCGGCGCCGCGTTTTGACGTGTTTTCTCCTTATCATGGCAGAATCAACTTAAAATACTCCATCATTAATAATAATAATACACTTACGTGTTTGACATCATTTGAAACTGTGAAGGGTCTTCTTTAATATGTGTACATTCACAATAACAACAGATCTTTGTTTTTTGTCAAATAAAGAAAATAAACAGGGTGCGCATCCAGACATTTCTGTCGCCGCCACCTCTCAAAACACGTTACAAAAATCAATTGAAACTCCGCGAATACTCAACACACAAACATGATACACATATCCAAAGAAAGCCTGAAATATCTATTTTTAAACAAGCTAATTATAATAAAAAACAAATATTGCCTGTTTATATAATCTACATTGAATTAAAGAGAGTACCGTTTTTCCTGGCTGACTTCATTATATTTAATGCGGTCACGCCCACAGGCGGTACACGCTGTTGACATGGTAATGAACAAAAGAGCAGTTCAAGCCATAAGAGAGTTTTATCAAATTTAAAGACTTTACCGCATGTTTGGATTATAAACTTTATACACACACGTGAGGAAGATCTTCATTTATGTCTGGACATGGATGAAGAGAAGCATTAATCTTTAACGTTAACGTTACCTAAGAAGAAGAAAAATGGAGAACGCACTGGAGGAGGATAGATACTTGAAGTAAGTAACAGTTAATTTATCCTCATTTATATTTGCTATCATGTAATATGCTTATGGCTTATAACTCTCTTACAGGTCTGCATGTCATGATTTCGGTCTTACCGGCCGCTTTGTCTTTGTTTCCTTATGTGTTGTGTTTTGTTTTGACAGCTCCACACATGCGCGCCTCCCACCTGGTGATCTCATTATCGCTGACTCTTCTCACCGGCGTCACACACCTGATTCTCATTTTTTGCCCATTCCTGTTTGATTTAAATTCCCCTCGTTTCCGCAGTTCTTTGCAAGTTCGTCTTTGTATGTTCATGCCCACTAGCCTTGTCTTGTTCTAGTCTAGTCGTGTCTTGTAAAGTTTTTCTAATTATTATCTGTGCTCTCCGCTGCCTTTGCCCCTTCAGATTTCCCTGTTCAGTTGTTACTCTCCTGAGGATTGGTTCCTGTTATTGCCTTCACACTGCTGAATTTAATCTCTTCACAGCTCTCTCGCTCGCTCGGCTGGAGTGGCAACAGCCGAGTTTGCACTCTGCCTGTTAGAGGATCTCTCTGAGCGCTGTCCAGCATCTAAGCGCTGTCCTGCAACAGAGCGCTGTCCATCATCGCCATCAGCTAAAGGCATTTTCAGCTGGCTAACTCTCTCTCTCTGTGTCTCGCCAGGATCAGATCTCAGTGACTTTCGGATTCGTTAGTGGATGTCCTACGGCCGAGCTGTGTTTCCCACTACTTCTGAGATTCCCGAAAGGATACCGCTGTGACCAGCCGTTCCAGTGTTGTCTTCTCTTCACACCATTCACACAAGGACACAGAGTGTTATCTTCTATACATACTGACTAGTGTTTTCTCCTTTTATTCTCCATTTATTCTGATCACATTGAGTGTTGTCTCATATACAAATATATTTTGTGAATAAACTCCTCTGCGCTGGGAATCCTGTGTTCTGTCATCCCTATCAGGACGAACTTACCAGTATGGATCCCGCGGAGGTTGACACACTCCGGACGGCGCTCGCCCAGCAGGGGTCATGGTTGGGCCAACACTCTGCCCGTCTCACTACCACTTCTCAGGAGGTTGAGGATCTATCCTCCCGTACGGCTGATCTTTCCTCCCGTCTTGACCAGGTCCGTCATGACGCCACCCAACCCAGTCAGCAGTCTGAGACGGAGCCTCATGCCAAAGCCCCACCACCTTATGATGGCAATCCTGCCTCCTGCCGGGCATTCTTATCGCAATGTTCCTTGGTTTTTGCCCTCCAGCCACGCCGCTATTCCTCTGAGCGCACCTGGGTTGCGTATGTGATTACCCTTCTGGTAGGCAAGGCTCACGAGTGGGCTACGGCCGTGTGGGATGCCCGCGATCCTTGATGTTGGTCCTTTGACGAGTTCCGCGAGGAGATGGAGAAGCTCTTCAACCGCTCAGTGCGCGGGGACGCTGCTGCGGCTCGGCTGGCCCATCTTGTTCAGGGGAGGCACTCAGTCATCGAGAACGACATTGAGTTTAAGACCCTAGCGGCTGCCTGCCATTGGAATGAAGCGGCTCTCCAGGATAAGATCGCCGTCCACGATCTTCCCCCCTCCCTAGATGCCATTATTGACCTAGCCCTTTGGATCGAAGCCCGGAGGATGCTTCGCAATCAGCGCCCCTCTCTTCGCCAGCGAGTTTTCATGGACAAGACCACCGCTTCCCCTCTTCCTCGACTTCACCACCTGTCGAGCCCGAGCCCATGCAACTGGGGTGTATGCGCCTTTCACAGAGAGAGAGAGATCGGCGTCTGTGCCTCTATTGCGGGAAACCCAGACATTTTGCAAAGACCTGCCCGCTAAAAGCCGCTGCCCATCAGTAAGTCCGGGAGTCCTGGTGGGCATCACCTCTTCTAAACTCTCCCCTGTTTCCAGTACCCAATTCCCCGTCACATTGTTCATCGCTGGGCGTGATCATTCGTCCACCGCCCTTCTCGACTCTGGAGCGGAGGGCAACTTTATTGATGAAGCTCTGGTTCGCGCCTGGCGTATCCCGGTTGTCCCTCTCCAATCCCTCTTGGATGTCTGGTCCCTTAAGTGGCAGCAGATGGCGCGGATTACACATTGCACTTCTCCTGTGAGTCTTTCTGTGTCAGGTAATCATCGTGAAGAGATTGTGCTGCACATCCTTCATGCCTCTCTATCTCCTATTATTTTAGGGCATGCATGGTTGGAGCAGCACAATCCTCACGTTGATTGGCAACGCAATACTATTTTATCGTGGTCGCAGTCTTGTCATGTGTCTTGTCTTGGTTCTGCTGTTTCTGGTTCTGTTCTCTCTCATTCTCAGGTTCCGGCGGTCGATATGACCGGGGTCCAGGTGGAGTATGCTGATATCGCCCAGGTGTTTAGTAAAGCCCAGGCCACCTCCCTTCCTCCCCACCGGCCATACGATTGTGCTATCGATCTCCTCCCCGGCACTTCTCCGCCTAAAGGTAGACTTTATTCCTTATCGGGTCCTGAGAGAAAGGCCATGGACCAGTATATTAATGATGCCCTTCATGCCGGTCTCATCCGTCCCTCCACCTCGCCCGCAGGGGCGGGGGTTTTCTTTGTTGAAAAGAAGGACGGCTCCCTGCGTCCTTGCATTGACTACAGGGGCTTGAATGACATTACTGTTAAGAATAGGTACCCTTCCTTTAATGTCTACGGCTTTTGGGCTCCTGCAGGGAGCGCAGTTCTTTACTAAACTAGATTTGCGCAATGCCTATCATCTGGTGCGTATAAGAGAGGGAGATGAGTGGAAGACAGCATTTAACACCCCTACCGGACACTTTGAGTACTGCGTTCTGCCGTTCGGGCTCACAAATGCTCCCTCTGTCTTCCAAACTCTGGTCAATGATGTGCTGAGAGACATGATCAACAAGTTTGTCTTTGTGTACATAGATAATATTCTCATATTTTCTCCCTTTATGCAGGAACACACTCAGCATGTCCGCCGAGTCTTACGCTGGTAGTTAGAGAACAAGCTTTATGTTAAGGCGGAGAAGTGCGAGTTCCATCGTAGGTCAGTTTTGTTCTTGGGTTTTGTTGTTGCTGCAGGTGAGATACGTCCCGACCCAGCCAAGATCAAAGCGGTTGCCGAATGGCCAGTCCCCGAGTCCCGTAAGGATTTATTTAGGGTTTCTGGGTTTCGCCAATTTTTACTGGCGATTCATCAGGAACTACGGTCAGATTGCTCAGCCTCTTACTGCTCTCACTTCCACTAAGGAGAGGTTTGTCTGGAATTCTAAAGCTCAGGAGGCCTTTGATAATTTAAAGTCCTGTTCTCTCTATTCCAGATCCTGCTGCTCAATTTATTGTGGAGGTGGATGCTTCGGATGTCGGGGTAGGCGCCGTTTTATCTCAGCGGTCTGCAAAGGATGGCAAGGTGCATCCCTGTGCCTTTTTCTCCCATCGGTTAATTCCAGCAGAGCAAAATTATGACATAGGTAATCGGGAGCTGCTGGCGGTCAGACTGGCTTTGGGTGAGTGGCGTCACTGGTCTGGACGGATCATAAGAACCTCGAATACATCCGTTCAGCCAGGAGGTTATCTTCTCCTCAGGCTCGGTGGGCGCTCTTCTTTGACAGATTCAACTTCACCCTCTTGTACCGGCCCGGTTTCAAGAATACTAAGCCCGATGCTCTCTCTCGCTTGTTCAATTGCCCCGGTTTCACTGGGAACGAAACCATCCTCCCGGAGGGGCAGGTGGTGGGTGCCCTGCGCTGGGGAACCGTTCGCCAACATTTCTGGTGGCCCTCCATTGGTCCCGATGTCAAACAGTTTGTGTTAGCCTGTCAGGTTTGTGCCCGGAATAAGGCCTCTCATCAAGCCCCTATTGGTCTGTTTAAACCTTTACCCATTCCCTCTCGTCCTTGGTCTCATATCGCTATTGATTTTGTGACCAATTTACCTAGTTCTAAGGGAAACACTGTTGTTTTGACCATTGTTGACCGCTTCTCCAAGGCGGCTCACTTTGTCCCTTTGCCCAAGCTTCCCACTGCCAAAGAAACAGCCCAATTAATGATCGAACACGTCTTTCGCTTACATGGTCTGCCCACAGACGTTGTTTCAGATAGGGGTCCTCAGTTTATTTCTCGTTTCTGGCAGGAATTCTGTTGGCAGATTGGCTCCACAGCCAGCTTGTCTTCGGGTTATCACCCTCAGACCAACGGGCAATGTGAACGGGCTAACCAAGATTTAGGTAGAGCTCTCCGCTGTCTGACATCCCAACATCCGAGCTCCTGGTGCCAACAGCTACCCTGGGTTGAATATGCCCATAATTCTCTCCCCGTTTCTTCACTTAATATGTCCCCATTTGAGGCGTCCATGGGGTTTCAGCCTCCTTTATTCCCATCTCTAGAACCTGATGTGGCGGTTCCGTCTGCGCTGGCTTTCGTCCGTCGTTGCAAACGCACCTGGAGGAAAGCTAGATCTACATTACGCCAGGTTTCCAGACGAACCAAGGCCGTGGCTGACCGTCACCGTAGACCCGCGCCCTGCTTTATCTGTGGCCAGAAAGTATGGCTTATTTCCTTTCATCAGCTATCCCCCTGCAAAGAGCATATCGTGTCTGCATTGCCAGAACATAGCTAAGTGCGGTGGAGCAGTCTTTTCTCACCCCATCCTGTGCGTACATGGGAATTTAGCTGTCTGCACATTTTGTCCTCTTCCTGAGCTTTCTTTATGTGATCAAGCTTAGCGGGTATTGCTGGGAATTGTTGAATGACATGATGAACACACACTTTAACATCTTCTCTTTTTAGGTCTGCTTCAGATGGTTTTTCTTGGAGTGGAGATCTGGAGAGCCTATTAGCCGTGATCAGATTTTTCCAGCGACGTGCATAATCTTTAAGGAGAACCGCAAAAGGCTTAGATGAAATCTCAGTATACGCAGAGGTAGGTTGTCCAGCAATCTCTAACCTAATAGGCTGACCAATGGCTTGTGATCAGTCCTGACCACAAAATCCAACCCAAGAAGGTAGGTTTAAAATCTTTCACAGGCCCAAGTAATTGCCAGTGCCTCCTTTTTAATTCATGCGTATCTTTTCTCTGGAGGTGTTATGCTTCTTGAAATGAACGCAACAGGTCTCCATTCCCCTGCAGGCTGCAGCTGGAAAAGTACTCCACCTAATCCAAAAAAAGAAGCATCCGCTGAGACTCTTGTCTGTCGTTCTGGACAATATTGTGCTAAAACTGCCAGAGAGCTGAGCTCTAGTTTCACTTTTTCAAAAGTTTGCTGTAGTTGTATCCCCCATATCCAGTCATTTTCAGCTTTAAGCAGGTCTGGAATAAGTCCCGTCAGCTCTGCAATGTTGGGAGAGAATTTTCTGATGTAATTCACCATGCCAAGGAATCTTTTAACATCGGCAACGCATTTGGGCTCTGGCATCTGTTTTATGACTTTTATTTTGTCAAGGTCTACTCGTATGCCCTCTGCACTGATGATGTGTCCCAAGTGCTTAACTTGAAGCATAGCAAATTCACATTTTTCGTTCAGTGTCAGACCATTCTGTTCCAAACGTTTCAAGACATTGAGAAGTCTTGCATCATGTTCTTTGAGTGTAGCGCCAAACATCAGGATCTCATTCGAGTGGCACAATGTGCCCTCCAGTATCTGTGTTAGCCGTTTTTGAAAGTGATCTGGTGCAGAGGATATGCCGAATGGCAGATGGTGAAAGTAATATCTTCCATACGGCGTGATAAAGGTAGTGAGAGGGACTAAGTCTTTATGTAGGGGAATCTGCCAGAATCCAGCAGCAGCATCCAACTTAGAGAATAATACTGTAGAATCTGACAATTTCGCCAATGTCTCATCAACAGCAGGAAGAATGTGTCTCTCTCTACAGACCTCATTGTTCAGATGTGTCAAATCCACACAGATTCGGATCTTGCCCTTTGGTTTTGGCACAACCACCATACCTGAGCACCACTCTGTTGCTATTTCGATGGGAGCTATTACACCAAGGTCTTCCATCCTTTTCAGCTCCTCTTTGACTTTGTTCATCATCGGCATTGGCACATGAAGAGGGACCGACAGCTCAACTGGAGTGGAAGCCTATTTCAGCTTAATTTTGTAGGCTCCTTGAAGTTTTCCCAGTCCTGTGAAGACTTTTGGGAACAGCTTTTTGTAGTCAGTATCAGACATTTGTATAGCATCTACAGTCAGAATTAATATCAGCTCTTTAATAGCAGGTAGTCCAAGGAGAGGGGAAACCAGTTTTGTCCCGGGTCCAAAATTACTTATTATGACTTAATATAAAATATTCCTTTCATTTTTAATGGTCTTGTAATGGACCCAGTACCACATATGATAAACTGTTTGAAAGCTTAGAATCTCTACTTTCTGCAGATATGTTTTGCTGTAAGAAAGTTATTTACATTTAATTGACACTATCACCCCCCCAACATTTCTTATATAATTTAATATTCACACATTTCATATTTTTCAAGTATGACAAATATGGGCAAGTCATATCAAATGAAAGCTCTCATTTTGTTATATTATCATCACATACCCAACAATCGTCAAACGAATAATAAGGTAAAAAAAAATCGTCTTTTGTAAATTTATATGAAAGTTGACGGTAAAGTTCCTCAGATAGCACAGATAGCCACAAATGATACACCATCTTTAATCTTAGGCCCTATTCTAAAAAATGAGTCCATTCACAGCATTTTCTTTGGCTGTGTGCATGAATAATCCCTGGCTATTTATGTGCATAACAAAACAAAAAAAGTATTTTTATATGAAAAATTTATTTTCACACACTTCAGTAAAATAAGAATAACTTTTGAATTCGACATGCTAAAGAGATCATTCATTTTTTGGGTGTTTACTGTCTGCTGCTGGTAACAACCAGAACTGTCTGTAATCTGCTAGACCACACAGAACCAGAGTTATCCACTTTCAAAGACAGCGTTTACAACATAAAAAAGAAAATTTGGTGTTTTTTAGGTTTCATCATATGAAAAACAACATAAATAACAATATCTGTCACAAACAGCAGCTTTTTGTGTAACTTCAAAGGGTTTTCTGTAAAATGATAAAAAGATATTGCATTTATTCCACTGTATGTGGTTATGGGAGCACTGCAAATAGGTTTAGACGGAAACTGAATACAAAAAGAGTATTATTCCTCCCTTCAGTTGGAGTAGAATAACTTATGCATAGATTATGATAGAGAGTCTGCAGATTCATTACCACTCAGGGCCAGAGTTATATACTTTTAAATAAATAAAAAAAATATCAAAAAACGCCTATTTATTTTTTGTGTTTATTAGAGGACTGACAACACATACAACTATGTTTAGCACTTTTAACATTGTTTTATGTAATTTCAAAGGGTCTCCTGTAAAATGATACCAAACTTTTGTATGTAAACCTCTGCATGTGGGTATAGGAAGCTTTTAAGATTTGGTAGGCCAAATCCAGGTGGAAATTCCCAAAATAGCCTTAGAGTGTAAAAAGGTAAGCCAATCTTCGTCATTTTACACTAAACTATACAGTAAACTGAACTTCAAATTTTTTATTTTTAATATGAAAAATGTACAGAGGTCCGGACCTCGGTGACCTCATGGCCGCATCCCTTGCTGGCTTCAATATATTTTGCCCCTTCTGGTCGCCTTTGTGGCCCTTTTTGTGCATATTTTGGTTTTACTTTCCATTTTAGCATTTCCATTTTATATGTATTAGTATAATGACCTCTAAACTTTCAAAAGATCGAGGGGAATTTTAATTCTCAGTCATTGCTTGTTTGTCTTAAAATCGTCTGCTGGTTTTTTATTTTTTCATTTTGTTTTATTTTTGTGACTGCTTTGTTGAGTGTGAGTTCAGGATCTAACTGTAATCTCTCTGACAGTGCGTGATCTCTTATTCCACCCACCACCCTTTCTCTTATAATTTCCTCTTGAAGGACTCCATACAGGCAGTTTTCTGCTAGTTTATGAACTGTCAGCTGAGCCACTTTCAGCTGACTCACCCGGTTCTTGGCACGTCTTGTTGAATTTAGCTCTTTCGTAAATGACGTTGTGCTGCCTTACAAAGTATTTCTCAAACACATTTTTAACTCTATCATATGTCTTCCTGTCTTCTTCAGACAGATGCATTGTGCACAATATATCATCAGCTTTATCTCCCATTGTGTAGATAAGCGAATTTACTTGATATTCCTGGCTTCTTTCACTGATCTTCGCCACCAAACGGAATCTCTTGTACCGTCTAATCCAATTTGGCCAGCTGCCAAAATCACTGAAGCAAAGTGTTCTGGCGGGCTTATTGAAAAGAGGTGAATAAATGTTCACCTTGGTGCAGTTTCCTGAACCTTCCTGTATCGTCTTTTTTGTTTTTTTACTGTCCCGGCGATCACTCACACTCACACACACGTGTCTGTGAAGCAACTGTATATGTCGATGCGTGGTCTGGATTATTTCCTCGAAACTCCCTTACAAGCTTTTAAACTCACTACTCTGGTGTGGATGAATGCAAGGTGAGTCCACTTCTGACACCATGTTATATTACTGTTTAGGCACAGACAGGAGACCATGTGCGTGAACATGTAACTTTACTTAAATTCTCTCTCCCGGCGCATCCCCACCATGCGCACATTACACATCCATAACATCCTATCAGTACAGACCCCGTCAGCTGTGGCAAAAGTAACAGAACAGTACAACATAGATTTCACAAAATCATGAGATATTTGTCAGGCCTATCAAGCGTTGGCTGCTGAACATGCTGTCATAGCTTGGCATGCAAATGTAGTTAGAGCTCTGTGAAAATTGCTTTGTTACTTTCGTCCCATGTTACTTTTATACCCCCTTTCCCCTATGGCATTGGTCCTTCCCTCGGTGTAACTCTATGGGACTTTTTCAATGTTTAAGTCTGGTTGCTCAGAAAAGTCTAGTCGAAAAGGTCTAATAACAAAATCCCAAGCACTCTAAAAACTTCTTTAATGAAATTGGCGAAAGTGACGTAATGACCAATTTAAGGCAACCCATACTTGGAATGTGACCTTCTTTGGATTTAACCCATCCAGTGCATTGTGAATATATACACCAGGAGCATGCCCATCAGGTTGAATTGGAAAATGTATTGTATATTGCCCTGTATTAACCCTGACTTATATCTGTCTATTGTTTCCCTGCCTTGGCCCACAGCTAGTGTAGCGATGAGCATTCCATTCATCTCTGAAATGCACAAACAATTTAATTGGTTTAAAAATAAACTGTGTTTAAAGAGTTTAAGGATCATGTTAATATGTAACATTTCAGGTTTACCCTGTGATATGTCAAAGATATGGCATAGTTTATTCAGCATATTTTTATTTTTATTTCATAAAATAAAAAACATGGTTCCCTTCATCTCAGTTGAATAAGATTTTGTGATTTTTTTAGACTATCTGGAAATATTCATATTAAAAAAACTAGGCTTGATTCAGTCGTTCTTAAGATGTGTAAAAAATACCAAAAGAGTAAAAATGACCCCAATTGAAAATATATGGGAAATGCAAAAAAAAAACATTTTTTTTTATTTGTCAAAAAAAATCAATGCATCTAGAATAAATCTGAAAATTTCAACACAGAAAAGTAGGCCTGGTACTAGAGCAAAAATGCAATATAGAAAAGACATGCTCAATCACACACAAACTAAAATATTATATATAAAATTATAATACAAAAAATATTACTGCCACAGAGAGCTTTTTTATACAGAATTTGGCAAAAAACAGCCACAGATGCAAAACAAAGATGTAAATTGGTAGGCTCTAATCCTCTCACACACACACAAACACACACACACAGAGACTAAAATATTATATATAAAATTATAATACAAAAAATATTACTGCCACAGAGAGCTTTTTTATACAGAATTTGGCAAAAAACAGCCACAGATGCAAAACAAAGATGTAAATTGGTAGGCTCTAATCCTCTCACACACACACAAACACACACACAGAGACTCACACACACAGTCACAGCAAAACTTACACACACATAAAGACACAGACATACACACATAAAGACACAAACACACATGTTGGTAGGCTTGGTAGGCTCACACGCGCACACACATACACACACATGCACACACACGTGCATGCACACTCACACTTACACTTGCATTCAGTCAAATTTCCGTGGCAATTTGTAAAAACAGACATTTCAAATGCATCAAAAACTACAAAGAAATTCTACTATTTGAAATAATATTTATTTTTAAAGTCCTTTTTAATGTTTATATATACAAAAATTCACAAAATGTATCTAAACTGTGCACTATGCAAAATGTGCACTAAAGTGGTGATTTGAGCAGTTGGCCACATTCAGTGAAATGAATGGTTCTCTATGGGCCTCTGCTGGTCAAAATGATTTATTTCCTAAACTGTAATTCTTTTTTTTTTTTCTAAACACCAGATGACCAAATATAACACATAACATCTAGATCAATATCTAAAAACAATTTAAATCAAATTTAGATCATAATTTATGTGAATTTTTTTATTAAAAATTCTATTTTACAGGCAAGCTAATGGTGTAGTTGAGGAATTTAGTGGTAAAAAGGTACAAAAGTACTTTATATCTCCCAAAACACAGCATCAATGTAAAGATGGGAAGTAAACAAAATTTTAATATATTATTTTTATCATTAAAAATGTATATTTTTTGAGGGTTAATAAAAAAATATTAACAGCCACTAAAGAAAATGTCTATAATTTATCTGTTTTTTAAAGCAATCATGGCTAAAAGCCTTATACTACAGTCACAGTTATATCCTTTTCAGGTTTCATGGCTCCAGAACTTTTACTGAAGAAAGAATATGACTATACTGTAGACTACTTCACTCTGGGGGTCACTCTATATGAGATGGTTGCTGCCAAGGGTCCCTTCAGGTGTCGTGGAGAGCAGGTGCATACATCCATGCATATATTTTGGCACTGTATCCAGATGTAAAGCTTATACATAAACGCTTTTTCTGCAGACAACAGTAAATGCTATTATATGTACAAGCATATCCAACCCCCTTTTTTCTCTGTCATAGGTGGACAACAATGAGGTCACACGCCGTATCCTAAATGACCTTGTTTCATACCCCCCTAACTTTAGCAAGGAGCTTAAAGACATCTGTGAGGGACTAATGGAGAAAGATCCAGAAAAAAGACTTGGCTTCAAGAACAATGAGTGTGCTGAGCTGAAGAATCATTCCTTCTTTAAAGAGCTCAACTGGGGGAGATTAGAGGCGGGTACGGAACATTAGAGTTATAGCTTTGAAAAAATAAAACATTAACCACATAAATTGGTTCTGATCATGCCCATCCCTTTATGACCACCATGTACCCATCCTCTGATGGCTACTTCCAGCAGGATAATGCACCATGTCACAAAAATTGAATCATTTCATATTGGTTTCTTGAAGATGACAATGAGTTCACTATACTAAAATGGCCCCCACAGTCACCAGATCTCAACCCAATAGAGCAGTTCTGAAGTTCTGAAAGCAGAAGGGGGTCAAACACAGTATTAGTATGGTCTGCCTAGTAATCCTTTAGGTGAGTGTAATTTGAATTTTTTTCTAATATTGTACATTTTTTCTTTTATGTTCAGGAATGCTTCCAGCTCCCTTTGTTCCAGATCCTAAGATGGTCTATGCTAAGGACATTGATGATGTGGGAGCATTTAGCACCATAAAGGGTGTTGTGACTGACAACACAGACAATGAATTCTACAATGAGTTTGCAACTGGAAATGTTCCAATTCCATGGCAGGAGGAGATGATCGAGACAGGAGTGTTTGGGGAGCTGAATGTTTGGGGACAAAATGGAAAACTGCCAAATGATCTGGATCCAAACTATGTGGAAGCGAAAGGTGGGGGGTGTGTGATACTGTGAAACACAGAGAAAGCAAAAGAGAAACTAAGGGCTGAACAAAAAGCGTGACAATGGAAAATAACTTAATCTTTAAACTGATTTATAGTGCTTAAAGGGACATTCCACTTTTTTAAAATATGGTAATTTTCCAGCTCCGCTAGAGTTAAACATTTGATTCTTACCGTTTTGGAATCCATTCAGCGGATCTTTGGGTCTGGTGCTAGCACTTTTAGCATAGCCTAGCATAATCCATTGAATCTGTTTAGACCATTAGCATCGCGCTACAAAATAACTAAAGAGTTTCGATATTTTTCCTATTTAAAACTTGACTCTTCTATAGTTACATCGTGTAAGACCGACGGAAAATTTAAAGTTAAAAAGTGGAATGTCCCTTTAAGCGAAAAGGCATAGAAAGAGGAATATATATGTTTTGTAAGAATGTTCTACTCAATTCTTTTGACATTACTTGTAATAACTGTGTTCTACTGGGATATGTTCCAGCCCACATCCTTGGTAGGCATACTTTCTGTTAAAAGTATGATGACAGTATTTAGCAATGATGGAAATGGAATTTTCTTATAATGTACTTAAGACTGTTGTGCTATGTTGTTATTTGTGTTTGTACACTTACAGTGTTTTATTTATGAGTGGGTTTTTTTGCCACAGGGGATGTAAGCATAGAAAGAGGAATCGAAATCTAGTTAATGTTAAATGAAGGAACAGAAAAAGTAACCTGTATCGGCTAAAAGTAATAAAGGAAGTAAAATTATTATTTACTTTCATGGTTCACATATATTGTTTTAGACTTTTCAGGGTTGTTTGTTAACACATTCATTGTTTGCATAAATGACACATTACATAAAGATGTAAGATATATTGCAGTCTGACAATAAAAACTGACAATAAAATGTTAATGTAGGAAAAAAGTCCTGTGTTTTGCTTTTGTTTTGCTAGAGGGCGATTATTATGAAATAACCTGCATCTAAAATGTTGAACTGGGAGATTTCGGTTGTTCCAGTTTAGACAATCTGTTTTATATGGCAATTCATTTCATGGAATTTCCCTAATTTACATCTTTTGTATAAACAGTGGGCACTTATTTTCTTTCTTATTTTGCTGTAGTTTTTGTAGTTTATGCCCCGGAACAACATCTAGAACAAATGTAAAGCTGAAAAGCTATGTTGGTCTTTTAGCCAGAAGTGCCAATCCTTTAATGGCAAAAATTATTTTCCAAATACCCAAATACTGTGTACAATCAAAGCAACAGTGAATTGCGTTATGTTCTGCATCTGTATACACGATTCAAACAACCCTCATTTTACTGTGCGAATCCTCAACTGGTGTGGTGACCTACTTCCCATTTTAAGCCATGCGGAAAGGCTAGTGGCCATGATCTGAAAGGAGAAGTACTATCATTAGTTACAACTCTGACAGTCGGAACATTCGAAGGTTAAGAACACTCACGCTGGTGAAGGTAAAATATTTCTTTACTTTTTGTGTATGTCTTAAACCAATCAGTCTCAATAAGTGTTCATAGTAGCACAGTAAAGGAAATATTTTCGATTCAATTTTATTGTTATAGCTCTAAACTGTAATGTGATTTAATCAGTAAAGAGCACAAAACTTTATATCTTGTTTTTAGGCCAGTGATACAGTACAAACACCACAGAACAGACAGTTTAACCTAAGTTTGTCAAACATGAGTTGACCAAGATGATGAACATTGAAGAAAACACAGAATTGTTGATGCTTAAGTTGGGACAATGTGTGCAAAGATAACTTTCGCTGAAACAGATGCTGCATTTGGAAGTTTAATATTAGTGTATCAGTGAGTCTCTGGACTTGGACATGAAAGTTTTTTTAGAGCATCAAATGATGGATAAAACAATAGGAATCTGTTACACCTCCAATGGGAAGCCTACCATTCCAAAAAAGCCCAATCCTCCACCAAAACCAAATCTCAGTGCATTACACCACCCATCAAGTCACATTCGCTCCACTAGTAGAAAGGACAAGGCTTTGTGCGACTTAAAGCCAAGGACTGGGAAGCAAATAGCAGTAAGCTGCAACAGTAAAGAGGAGAGACACGTTACAGATTTCCCCAAAGATGGAAGGTCTTTGGTGGTTATGAATGGATTGCAGAGCACAACAAAGACAGAAGACCAACCACATGTTAATTCTTCATTGTCAAAAAAAGGTGAATATAGACTATGGAATAAAAGCTGGATAGTAGAGGGAAAAACACATCAGCTGGCAGCAGACCATGTGGATGTGGGTCGATCAGGTATTTTTCGTAATAATTTTTTAATATTTGTGCTTTGCATGCCTTAAAATATTGCAGGATGCTAAAAATTTAAATCTCTCTAATAGTAAAGGCATTTAATTATGGTTACTGCATTAAAGCAATATTATCACATTAATATCAGGTAGATTTAACAAATGAGGAGCTCAGATGCAAAAGCCGCTAAATGTCACCTCTGTGAAAAATGAGATGATGAAATACTTTCATTAAATACTTTCGCTTCAAATCCGCTTAATCAGGGCATTCAGAAATACTACCTGTTTTGTTGTTTTAAAAACGTACTTAAAAAGAAAACATGGCAGACGCATTTAGAGGCTTTTGCATCTGAGCTCTTCAAATATTTCTGGGAATATGACCATCACCTTGCCATCCTCTTTTCGCTCAGCTCCTGATGGCAGCGAAGTAGTTAACTTGGCTGGTGATACCGTGGAAAAGCGTCAGTGCTCAACACCGCCACCTACCCTCTCAGAGGAGAAACACTGTCACTGCATTTGCCATCTTCACAGACCTGGTATGAAACTAGTCTGGGTACCTTTACAGATGAAGGACAAAACCAGCATGATAAGTGTAGGTGAAAACGCAAATGCACTTCGAAACACTGAAGGTCAGAGGCACAATTTTACAAATAAAGCAGAGATTTTAAAGCCAACTGTCAATGGGGTCACTAGGCTGCAGAACAGTGCATCTTCTCAACATCCAAAACCGCAAGCTTTGCCACCGTGTATAAATTGCCAAAGTTTTTTACTTCACCATAGCCCTAACAAAATAGCAGCCAATGGGTTAGTGTGTGGTGTTGAGTCAACTGAAAAACTCTCCAAACCCCCTCTACCAGCAAAAACCCATCTTTCAAATAACACTCAAAAGAAGCATAGTTATGAACAGCTGGAAAATACTGATGCTCATATATACCTGGATCTTCTGCCATCAACTGACAGTAAAATTACTGCCCCACCTGTGCCCCCTCGACCTCCTCCACAACTTCCTCCACGCGGTGTGCTCAAGAGTAAGAGCGAGCGAAGGTCTGCTCAGCCGTCACTGGCCTGTGTGGTCTCACTTCGTGGAGGTCGTCCACCTATCAGAAACTGTGAGAGTGTAAGATCATCTCGCCCCATATCTGTGCCAAACCCACCAGGTAAGAGTAGATGAATTTATGCAAATCATAATGATTGCTGTACTAAAGTAAAACAGGCAAAGCTCTTTAAATAGCTCAAAACATTTTAGACATGTGATGTCAAGTGATAAGGTGGATAATTATGGACACAGCATAGTGTTCCTTGATCAGTGTCGGGTTTTGTTTTGTTCCTAGTTTAACATTACTGCTGAACACTTACAGGTCCAACGCTTTTCCTAACACAAGCTAACCCCACACTATAATGTTAAATCTGTAACGTCCTATTTGGGGAAACTTATATCAAGGTACCGAAATTAATTGAGAACACCTATTTCATTGCTAAAAACAATGTTATTTTGTGTATTTGGTATAATACAATGTGTTTGCGTGGTTTATGGTTAAAAAACACATTTTTTTCCAAATACCGTAAATTTTTGTAGCTCCAGATTTCACTCTCTCCCTGAAATACATGGATTTAAAAAGCTTTGTGTCCCTGATTGGCCAACTAATCTGTACGTTGTGATTGGCCTGAATACCTCTGACGTCAACCTGAAATGTGACGCTCCTTACCATGTTTGAAAGATTCGCACACAATGTAAACTTTTGCCTACAATCTGTGTGTTTGTTGTAGTCCAAAAATAGAGTTTACGTTGGAGACAATAACTTGCGTCATTGTTTACTTTGGGGTATGTACATTTTACTTATCATTAACATTTACTAATACACACCTAGGAAAATGTACAATCGTGAATCGGACCATTTGTGCTCTTTAAAATATCTGCTTATGCTTCTTTATCATGCTTCAACTTGATCTTTTTTTACTTGCTAAACTTGATATCGTATTGTTGGGCCAGTGGTCCAGATTTTACATGACCTGACAAAATTTTCACTGGCCCCACCACAAAAAAAAAGATAATTATATAGATTATTTCTTTATCACACATGTTAAATAATGTCAAAAGCCAAATTTGATTGTATTCACAATATATTTATAAAAGATTACTTAACCTAAAGAAATTCTTCCATTAAAGAGTAACTAAACCCCAAACCAACTTTTTTTAGTTAATGATCTGTAAGAATGATGTTTTATTAGTGCTGTTTATTGATTTTAGTAATTTTTTTGACATTTGGATATAAAGTGTTTCAATACTACAATATATGGTGTAAAAACGTCTGAGTGCTGCCCTCTTCAGGTTGAACGGTGGCTACTGCAGTTGAATTTTCCCATTGGATGTTGGGTCCAAAAAATGACTTGTGACGTAAGCAGGTTCAAGCTCACCACGCCCTTGTTACGATCTCACCACACACTTGGTACAAGCTTAGTTCGTCCCCTCTATCTTCGTAGGGATCTGCCCACTTTTCTTGCATTTTTCAAATATTGCCAGTGGGTGGAGTCAGCCTCTGACCAGGGGTTTAGTTACTCTTTAAAGGAATGTTGTTTTATTATGGAAATCATTACAACAAAAAAGGCTACAAGACTGTCTGCTTGTGCTGAAGAACAGGGTTAGAAATTTCTTTCTGAAAATTTGGTTCGTTGGTACGTTGAATAAACAGTGTTGTAACAGTTGTGTTTTTGCCATTAATTTATTAGCTTTTGGGGTAACTTGTAGAAATTAGTACTTAACTTGATTTTTGAAAGCAGTTTTACAGAGATAGTGCCTTACTCTAGGCATTATAGTTGTCTCTCATTTAATTATTTTATATGTAAGCAATAAGGTACGAGAGGCTGTGCTGTATCGTGAATAAATAACGGCTGAAGGGCATTGTTAGGCATGGCGCGAAGCAGAGTGCCTGCAACCCCTTAAGCCGTTACTTATTCACGATACAGCACTTGCCTCAAGTACCTTATTGCTTTTATAAAACGGTTACCACACAATATTAAAGTAAAAAAATATTAGTGCAACTTTCATAAAGTTAAATAAAAAAGCATTCCTTCCGCTAGAAAAATAGTCCCTGACCATGAACAAAAATGTGTTCCAATCACTGATCTATATAAATGACTGGATTGCGCATGACGTCACACTTGTGAAGCCACCGCGCTGCCATGTTGGTATACCCAAACGTTCTATTAAATCAATGGACGTTATCAGATTTTAATGATAAAACATCACTTTACTCGTCTTTGCTTTATGTAAAGTTACCCTGTACATTATTACAACACAAACGTCCAAAGCATGTAAATAGTTATTTACTGAAAGTTGTACAATTTGCGTTTTAATCAGTTTTTATACATTCATCTTTATTACAGTATCAGATCAGCAGACAGACCGCAGCATATTTAGTATTAATGACAATAAACGTTCTCATTCTGAAATCTAAATAAATAATCATACTTTGTACCGTATGTGCATGCAATAATTTTCTAGTTTTGTAATTATGTTGTAAACTTACAAGTTACCTAAACTTATTTAGAGAAATAACGCTGACCGTCACAGTGTAGCTTAATGGCAAAAAAACTTTATTTATACCCGTGTCATTAACAAATGCAACAGACACACTCACATTAACGTTTTTTTATAAATCCATTATCCTGCCCGATTAAGACATAAACATTGCAAATAACACCAGAATTAACAAATAATTAACGTACACATATCCTAAAAATTAACCTTGTGTAACTGATACGCTGTAAAGGGGGTAAATTTTGATCATGATTTTGAATGGAAGTCAATGACGCTCTCTGCCGGTTGGGTATACCAAGATGGTGGCTCGAACTCTGCGCTGGCTTCACCTCACGCAGTTACGTCAAGCGTTCTATGCGCAATCCAGTCATTTATATAGATCAGTGGTTCCAATATGTAATATGCATGAAAGCTCAACTAAAAACAACAAACCGATAAGTGTGGTTGCTAAGAGTGTTGCTAAGGGTGCAGTGATATAGAACTGTTGGGTGAAGCAGTCATATTGACCAATCAGAATCAAGGATTGGAACTAACCGTTTTATAATTATGAATATAAGTATAAACATGCAGTCAGACTTAATACTATTTAATAGAAATCAGATTATTAATGTGACAGCTTTAGTTTGAAGTAGCTCTGTATCTCAAGTTGTGCAGACACATCCACCCACGAGATGGACACGGAAAGTGAAAGTAGTAAGTGCACCTTTTAGTCTACATACTCTGCGAGTCACATGCGTCCTTTCATACTGTATGGATCACGGATCAACAGCGATTCGTCACACTACTTTTAAAAGTGCATCCGAATCGATACGGAAGGTGCTGTATCGATGCGCGCATCGTCAGGCGTTCACAACAATGTATCGTCGTATAGTTCAAACACAGCACTACTGCTTACACATGCTGCTCACACATGCAGGATGAGTGCTGTAACCAGGATGAGTGCTGTAACCTTAAAGATTAGTCCCGGAAACGTGCAGTTCACATGTTTATTGTGTGAAACCGAACTTAGCATTTATGTGTTTGAATCTGCCAAATGTAGCATCTATTTACAAATATATCTATGGTCCGAGGCGGTGTGAAAGAGTGTAGATGACTAATTCGCATATTCATTTAAATTGTCCGAATTGAGTGGAGGCGGGGACTAATTTACATATTAATAAACCCGCATACACTAAATAAGGCAGGGCTGTAGAGTTACATTCAAGACAGGTAAAACTTTTATACATGCTATTATGATGCTCAAAGATTCATTTTAAATGACTCAATTCTTGACTACACGAAGACTTTAATTAAAGACAGACAATATGCATTGCAACGTATGAATGTGTGCATTGTGACAATTCTAGGTGCCCAGAATGTTCTACAGGCTGGCCCTATTGTCAGGGCCTGATATTTATTTCTGTATTTGTTTCTTAGGTGAGAGCTATGAGAACGGTATTTTTGAAGAATGGGAGACTTTTGACAAGAAAGAGTAAGTTTACAAAATAATTTCTAAATATTCTAAATATTAAAAATATGTATTCAAAGTGCTGCAACAGAGTATTTTTTGAGGGACCTGTAGAAATTGTCCTAAATGATCACACTAGAGACCTAAGTGAACTTGGAGCCATTCACTTCCAGTCTTTGTGCTAAGCTATAGCGGGGGCTGCGTCAGACAAAATTACAGCGCGCACAGAGATGAGAAAGGTATGCATGTACTTATCTAACTCTGGGGGATACGGTGAATAAGCTAAATTCTCAAAATGTGGGCGTGTTCCTTTAAACGACAATCCCCCTTTTTTTGAAAACCCCCAAAAACTCATACCCAAACTAAAATTAGATACAGTTCATGAAGCCTTTGCACTAAAAACATAAGTTTGGTTTCATTTCAAAGCTGACAAGTTTATTGTAAAGACTGAATTATTTTTTGTGATAATGAAAACACTTAAAAAAATAAATTTCTAATAACTTTACAAAATACATTTGATACATCTTTATCAAAAACTTATTGAAATGGTCCCCAAAAGAATCTAGAAATGCACTGCAGCTAAAGCCCCAGGTCTGACCTTGTTGTGTTTCAAATCTGAAAATGATATCTTTAAAACTTTCAATTTTATGAAAGTTTTTTTTTAAAACTATGTCATTAGGTCTTTTTTTGAGAAATCTTAGAAATTCTAACATTTATTTACTCACATCTTTGCATTGCATTCTTTGAATGTATTGTTCCATTATTCAGTGTGTCAGACTGACCCATTAAGAATGTCAAGGGAAATAAACATTCACACCTCTTTAGACAAATTATGACCATCTATATCATTCTTTTGTAATTATTATAATTACTGACAACAGTCTTTACACAGTGTTTTAATCCCTCTTTTTTTTTCTTTGATTAAATGTCTCACTTCACCTTCTTTGACTTTGTTTCAAATGCCTTTCTTCCCAGAGGTGGGTAGTAACGAATGACATTTACTTCATTACATTTACTTGAGTACATTTTTTGGGTAACTAGTACTTTTAGAGTAAATTTAAGGATGGGTACTTTTTACTCTTACTCAAGTACATTTCTAGTGAAAAAACTGTACTTTTACTTCGCTACATTCGGCGGCGTTACTGCGTTACTGTCAAATGGTAATAATTAATGAATAAATCTTTTTTTAAGTTTATAGGGCGTGTTTGAAAGTTTCGCGAGACAGGCTGCGTCACCGTTTAGCGCGCAACCGCGCGGTCACCCTTTAGCGCACCCGATCGTGCGTAGATAGGAGAGGTAGATGAGGGCGCGTGTGCGTTGTGCGAGATATCGGAGGCAGATCATGTGTGGCTTTAAGTTCGGTCTATGTTTTCACTCCAAGAGGTCAAAAAGAATAGTTTCATTATGCGATGCATGCTTTGTTCAATAAACGAGCTGACATCTCAGCGTACAGGAATTCAAGAGCCAACCTGAAACCCAAAGTGGTAAGTGTCACAATGTCTATTTGTACACTATTAATGGTCATTTCACACACTGTCCGAGTTTTTTTGCCATATGCACTCTTGTGCAAGCAATGACAAAACCTAGTGTTCGTTAAACCTTTACAAACAGCACGTTCACATCTGCACATTTCCATATCATTTCCCCACAAAACTAAACAAACTGAACAGCATAATGTAAGGACGTCTTGCATTTATACACAAATCCGGACACCTCACTAATGTGTAGAAAATTCATTCAAATAAAAACGGGATTTTATTTTATTTAAATCCTTCCTAAAGAATGAATGAATAAAAATAAAATTATAAAGTTTGATTTTAAAGAAACATGTATTATATATTATAATAAATGTAGAGTTGATTTGCACAAACAGATAAGTTCCATATAAAATTCTAAAATGAGAATTTTTATTATGTTCAGTAATTGCACTTTAATGGCAATGAAAATTATCTATTCATATAAAAACATGATCACAAACAGACTGCATGTTTAAAGGCTGACAAGTTTGTGTTGTGAACATGAAAATAAATACAGAGTTAATCGTCGAAAAAACATCTGTGTGTGTGTTTGAGATTTTTTCTCAAATGACACGTTATGTGATGTTAATGTCCCATTGCAGGACTGAGATAGGCTGCTTTACTTGTATATAAGCAGAACAATGAGACTTTTAAGGAGAGGTTTGTGAAAACCCTCCAAGTAGTTTGAAATTCAGTGCTTTTGCGCTACTTCTCTATCAGATCGGAAGCAGCGAGTAACGAACTACTTGAGTAGTTTTTTCATCTAATACTTTTTTACACTTACTCAACTTAATAATTAGATTTGATACATTTACTTTTACTGGAGTAGATTTTTGTATAAGTACTTGTATTTTTACTTGAGTACAGATTTTGGGTACTCTACCCACCTCTGTATTCTTCCTTAACAAAACATTTCAATGAGCTTTACCATTCAAAATCATTCCTAAAACCTATTTTTCATATCTATAACACAACGCAGGCGCATGTTAGCTTAGCTTAGCACACCATCAAAACACAACAAATGGTGGGATTAAAACCATGTTTTTGCTAGAAACTCACTTTATAAAAGAAGTCGAATGTTTTAAATAGCCATGTGAGCTGATGTGGCTTTGGATTGTAAAATGAAAATATAATATAAAGTCGTATTGTATTCTACAGCTATGTTTTTAAGTGTTCATTATAATAAATATACTGTCTGGAAGAACACAGATACACCATAATTCCTGAGTTTATTGTCTTCTTGTTTTATCCATCAAAACTCTGTCCGTTTCTCAATATGCGTTCTTGTCCGTACTTGTGTTCTTGTGGACTTGTGAAACGTCATCAGGCGCGGCCCAAGTACTGTTCCAATCAAAGTTCGCATCAAGCCAAGTTAACATAACATCCCCGGATGTGTTCTTGATCCACCCATTTTATCGAGGATGCATCCTGAGGTGACTTGTGCGGACATCTGACACAGCCAAGTTTCCCAGAGTGCATTTCGCATCAACAGCAATGAAGCTTAAAGCGTCACAATATTCGATACTCTTTCTGTGTCATAAAATGTATTTTTAAGAGCTGTTTAGTCGCGTTGCTCGACCACATACGTCATCGAGGTTCTCACATTTCAGTTAAAATACATAAAAAAATTAAGATTTATTTCTTTTAAGACATACAATCATTGTAGTTCCATTCTTACCTTGAAATGTAATGGTTGCTTTTCTGAAATTGAACCCGAAATATTAAACCTTGATGATGTATGCGGTCGACCAACGTGACTTCTGGAGAACGCACCTGAAAACATGTTCGGGATGTGTCCGGCGGAACTGGTTCGAATGGCCACCCTACCAGTGTCTGATGTTCAATATAATATTTCCTTTGGATCTAACTAATTTTTTGTCTCATCAATTTATTTATCTTTATTGTTCATATGAAGTATGTTATTTGTTATCCTTTTACTGATGGTAAAGTTAAGTTTAACTTAAATCAGAATCACATATATTTTTATATAATCTTAACACTGTAGTAAATTACTGCACTTTACTTTAACTGGATGTCTTTCTTTAGTTTATTTCATGTTGTACAATCGTTTAGTAGTATTAAAATTAATGGTTTTATAATAAAATAAATAAATAAATGTGTTTTATATCATACTTCATTTTCTAATAAATACATTAAAGCTAATCAGTGTATTCACGGGTTGCCTTAACCACATATTATGGTTTTTGCATTTGATGTATTTCGTTAAAATTACATTAAAATAAGAATTGCCAGGACTGCACCTATTGGTTAGACTGAATGATGACCTCAAGTACTCTGCTGTTCCATTTGCAATATAACCGGACGAAGGACGCAAGTCCAAACTTGGCGTACTTAATATTGAGAAACGGCCTTCTTTATGTGCATATTTCTGGGTGTATGCCCTAATATGGGTTTATGATGACCCTGACCCAACCTCTCGTTCGTGTGTCAATTATTAACGTGGCTAAAATTCTGGATGCTTTAACATGTTTCATGAATTTTGTTTTTTTTAGTATAAGTATGCAGTCCCTTACGAAAAATAAGTTTATTGAAGTGTGCTATAAATATTCTTCTTTTAAACTTAAAATAAGAAAGTATACTTTCAGTTTACTTTTTATGTACTTCTCTAAAATGTACTTTAGGTACTTCTCAGAAATATACTTAAATTGTACTAAAGTATACTTGACCTATACTGATCGAAATGTCTAAGTATATTTGGCCTATACTTGTTTACTGACATATACTTAAAAGTATAAAGTAAAACTGCAACAATGAAAGCTACATCAAGAAAGCTGCAAAAAGCCATATGAATAGCCCTGGTGAAAAATAAATATACTTTATTGTATTCCAAGTATATTTAAGTATATATGATTTGAGGTTGTATATATATATCTATATATATGGCTGAACCCCCTGAATATTAACTTTCGTTCTGGACTCCATTTCCCATAATCCCGCATGCCTGGACTGATTAGTCTGCCACCTGAAACTCATTGGACAGCCTATATAAACTCTCTGGAAACATTCAGTCAGTGCAAAGTCTTGATTTGTACCGGCTGTCATTGCTGAGCGGTTTGCCTGCCTGCTTATCTATCTGTATTTATTAATCTTGATCTGTTTTACCTGGTTTATGAGCAGTGTTGGGAACGTTACTTTAAAAAAGTAATTAGTTATAGTTACTAATTACTTCTCACAAATAGTAACTGAGTTAGTAACTGCGTTACATTATTATAAAAGTAATTAATTACCAGGAAAAGTAATTACTGCGTTACTTAAAAAAAATTAATATTTCAAATAACTTGAATGCCCCTTACAAAATTAAATATGTTAAATGACTAAAATGGATACTAAAGAGAAATCACAAATTTTGTGGCAGCATGTGACGATGTGAGGTGCTTTATTAGATCAGAATTACTTGCCACAGACGTGGAGAGACTTTTTCTTCATGGGCATAAGTTGCACATTACACAAACATTCTTGCCTTTCACCTCAACAATGGAAAAGTAGTGCTTTATACTTCGTGTTTGCGACCGCTACCTTTGAGCTTGTTGTACTGGCCATCGCCCTGTCGCCGGTGTTTTTGGAGTGATTGATGCGCGATGACCGGGCTGCATGTCAGTGCTTTGAGATGGGGCACAGTCAGCAGCAGCACCGCTGCTCGTTGAGAAGAGAAAACGACGCGTATTTTCATGTCAGTCTACAAAAGTCTCCAACCACGCCAGAAAAGATAGCTAGATTTGTCCTATAAAGTCGCTAAAGTGATAGAAAGTTGCTAAATCTAGCGACAAAGTGACCAAGTTGCTCAGACTTTTTAACACTGCTGCTCGCTCCTCTCGGACTTGGACTGCGCGTGTGGGCGGGCCTTTTTGTGAACTCTGCCTCTGGTTGGCTACCGATGGAAATTAAGCCAATCATCATCCGTTATGTTTCTCACAACACACAAGAGAAAAATAGGGTTTGGCTGAGAGAGTGAGCATACGCGGCTGAAAATCACTACAGTAAGATCAATTTTAGTAACGCGCAGCATTTTAATGTCAGTAACGATAACGGCGTTATAACGGGGGAAACAGTAACTTATTTGATTACTCGTTACTGAAAAAAATAACGCAGTTACTAACGCCAATTACTTATAACGCCGTTATTCCCATCACTGTTTATGAGTACTGTATGTTTGTTGCCTGCCCTGACCCTTTTGCCTGTTTCATGACTACGAGATTTGCCTGCCTTACATTGCTGTGTTTGCTGTTGTTTTTCCTTGCCTGTTGGAATATGAGTGTGTTTAATAAAAACCTGCAGATGGATCCTCAGTGTCAAAGTGCTTTGTTACACAAGCAGTATACAATAAGTAACCTACTAGTTTACTAAGAGTACACTAACAGGACACTTGCATGTACACTTTCAGTATATGACTATTAAACTACTAGTTAACTGAAAGTATATTAAAAGAACACTTGGAAGTATACCTGCAGCACACAATAAGTAACCTACTAGTTTACCTAGAGGACACTAAAAGAACATTTGCATTTACACCTTCAGTATATGACTAGTAAACTACTAGTTAACTAAAAGTATATTAAAAGAACACTTGGAAGTATACCTGCAGCACACAATAAGTAACCTACTAGTTTACTAAGAGTACACTAACAGAACATTTGCATGCACACTTGAAGTATAAGTCTAGAAAACTACTAGTATACTCATGAGTTCACTTGCAGTACAAATGAAGAACTAATTGTGCACTAGTTGTACACTTAAAGTTGACTACTCTTACACTTATAGTACACTTAGAAGTATACTTCTATATACTTCTTCAAGCAGTACACTTACAAGTATACTACTAGAACATAAATGTTAGTACACTTACTGCATAAAGTATACTTAAAACTATACTCCAACATTACTTAAGTATACTTCATAAAATGAACTTGAAGTATACTTATTTTTCGTAAGGGGTGTCATAGGTACATCTTTGACGTTTGTAACAACCAAACCGTTTGAAAATCTGTAAAAAATTAAGCAAGTTATGGTCATTTAAAAATACCTGCACCATTAAAACTCAATGCTACGAGTGAGCGAGCGCCCTGTGGTAAGATGGCCCCCAAATGCGGACGTTCCACTCAATTGGCCAGCAGCACGGGCGAGACATCTAGCCTTTATACATATATGAGTAAAACAACATCAGTGGCTAATATAGCCGTGTTTGGACTAAAAATGTAATAAATATTACTCATCTCTTTAGAAATTTGAAGTAAACATAAAAAAATCAATGACATGCATGCCTTTGAACCAAAAGCCCCGAGGGATATTATTTTGTGAAGTGCTTTCATGACGACAAGGCATTGGATTTTTCTTTAGAGATTAAATGTTAATATAGAAAACAATGTTTGCACATTGTGTGTTTTTGCATCAAAACATTATGAACTTGGTCCAACGTTTTACATGAAAATGATACACATAATTGTAAACTAGCAAAACTATAAATGAATTAAAGATTAAACACACTAAACACAGATAAAGAACAAGGCACTTGAAACAATCTTATTGCAGGTGATGAGAATGTTAGTGAAGGTAACCGCAGTCAGTCACAAAGTGTAGTCAGACAACTATAATTGTTCATGCATCCAACATTTGTTTCAGAAATTATAATACTGTTTATTAATTTTTAATATTGTCTTTAAATATAATTTTCTTTCAATTACTTACTATTTTACTGTGTGTTCTTACACTGTGCACATCATGTAAACTATGGTAGAATAAATATCAGAAGTTGTGTGCATTTTGATGCCAAACAAAGGGCACTGATGTATTTTAAGATATGTCAGTGCAAGTTGTTTTCAGTTTGGACAGCTCTTACATATATTTTAGTCTAGGAATAGTCAAACCGCCCCTAAAAGTTTCATTGTTTAGTTCTCCATCCATCCTCTACTCTTACTTCATTGTTTATTTGAAGTTGTTTTTGTGTTCATAATAAATTATGTTCAGAACTCTGATCCAGAGAAGATTTTCACAGAATTTTTTTGTTTCACACACACACACACACACACACGCACGCACGCACGCACGCACGCACGCACACACACACACACACACACACACACACACACATTCTGGTTTCCATGTTTTGTGGGGACATTCCATAGACGTAATGCATTTTATACTGTACAAACTGTATATTCTATTCCCCTTACCTACCCCATTCCCTAACCCCAACCATCACAGAAAACTTTCTACTACCTGAGATTTTCAAGAAACATCATTCTGTTTGATTTATAAGCTTGTTTCCTCATGGGGACATCAAAATGTCCCCACGAGGTCACAAAAACACTGGTATTCCTATCTTTGTGGGGACAATTGGTCCCCACAACGTGATAATTACCAGGTACACACACACACACAAAGAGTAATATGCTGTTATACTCCATATAACTCAATGTACAAGCTAGAAATTAAGCTCTGTTTTTGCACAGGCCTACTAAAGGGTTAATACTGCTACATGGTGATCAACAGTAAAAATGACAAATTTGACCTCTTTGCATAAGGAAAAACCACCAACATTCAAGAATGCATTATAATAAGGTGTCATGGCTCTGCAATCAAAAAATGTTGTTATAATGGAAGTCAAAAGGGCAAAAACAATAACTAACCACTATTTTTAGTCACTAACAATAAACGAGGTTGAAAAAATCAAAACTGATGCTACACAAATATTGAAAATGCATCAAAGCAAATGTTTTTACTAATCTTTGACATGCTCAGATTGTGTAAAACATCCAGTTTACTGGAATCACTTTTTATATTGAAAATCAGTCATTGTGTGTTTTTTCCCAATCAGTTCAATGAACTTGGAAATTAAAGAGTTAAAATCGTGAATTTTTGTAAAAAAATTTGTAGTTTTGATCAGTACTGAGGTTGATTAACAGATTTATGCAAACAAATGTGCAAAAAATATTCATCTGATACATTTTTACAGCCGTTTAATTTAGTGGATGTTTTCATCCACTAACAACACAAAAGGGTACATTTAAACAATGCACGTGGGTTTCTTACAGGTTGAGTGAATTTACAGAAAGTCCACGGAGGATTTCCAGTGACTGGGAGCCAAACGGTGACTATGGTGAGAAAAATAAATTATTGCATACAGTACATTGTACACACAGAAAATTTAGTGATTCATTTGTTTCACAAGTAAATGTCTCTAGAATAAAATTATTATTTCCATATTTAACTAAATTAAAAAAATGGAAAGGATGCACAGAGTGGTCCTTTAACTAATACACTTTGGGGCAGTTTCCCGGACAAGTTTTATATTAATCCATGACTAGGCCTTAGTTATACTAGGACATTTAAGTAGTTTTTACAAACATAGCTTACAAAAACATTACTGATGTGCATCTTGAGGCAACCACTGGCACTTCAGATACGTCAGTGCAAGATGTTTTTAAATTAAGACAGCGCAAACATGCTTTTTAGTCTGGAACTAGGATAAGTCCTGAACGGGAAACCACCCCTTGAGAATTAAATATTATTCTAGTTTATGAAAGTGGATGTTAAAAGTTAACTGGTTAGATTAAAAGAACAATACAATTAAGAAATAGTTTTCCAAATCTTTTGAGGTTAGTGCACATAATCAAAGAGGTTTTATCATTCACAGAACCTCTATATCAGATCTATCAAGCCAAGGTCTCTGAAAAAGCCTGTCAGATCCAAACTGACAGTCCTGATAGCTACAGGAGGAGTGTAGGTGAAACGTTGGGTCTGGAGGGTCCTGGAGCACTGGGGGTGGTGTGCCCCCGAACCAGAAGAGGTCCTGAAGAGATTACATTATGGCAGGACTTACCTGTGGTAAAGGAAAGTGGAATGTTACAGAAACTCAGTCGCATCGAAAGACAGAGACAAGAGGTGAGAAATAACTAAGGTAAAGAAAGCAGTCAGAAAGAGAAATAATAAGAGCAAAGCATTTGTGAAGCCACAACACGCAAAAACTTGAGCCGGATGGGCTACAACAGCAAATAGCAAATGTAATGGTGTGGGGGATGTTGTCTTGGCACACTTTAGGCCCCTTAGTGCCAATTGGGCATTGTTTAAATGCCACGGCCTACCTGAGCATTGTTTCTGACCATGTCCATCCCTTTTTGACCACCATGTACCGATCCTCTGATGGCTACTTCCAGCAGGATAATTCACCATGTCACAAAGCTCGAATCATTTCAAATTGGTTTCTTGAACATGACAATGATTTCACTGTACTAAAATGGCCCCCACAGTCACCAGATCTCAACCCAATAGATCATCTTTGGGATGTGGTGAAACGGGAGCTTCATGCCCTGGATGTGCATCCCACAAATCTCCATCAACTGCAAGATGCTATCCTATCAATATGGGCCAACATCTCAAAAAAATGCTTTCAGCACCTTGTTGAATCAATGCCCCATAGAATTAAGGCAGTTCTGAAGGCGAAAGGGGGGTTAAACACAATATTAGTATGGTGTTCCTAATAATCCTTTAGGTGGGTGTATGTATGTATGTATGTATGTATGTATGTACCTAACCATATATATAACACACACACACACACACATATATATATATATATATACACACACACACATATACATACACATACAGTGAGGAAAATAAGTATTTGAACACCCTGCTATTTTGCAAGTTCTCCCACTTAAAAATCATGTAGGGGTCTGAAATTTTCATCGTAGGTGCATGTCCACTGTGAGAGACGTAATCCAAAAAAAAATCCAGAAATCACAGTGTATGATTTTTTAAAACTATTTATTTGTATGATACAGCTGCAAATAAGTATTTGAACCCCTGAGATAGTCAATGTTAATATTTGGTACAGTATCCTTTGATTACAATTACAGAGGTCAAACATTTACTGTAGTTTTTCACCAGGTTTGCACACACTGCAAAGGGGATTTTGGCCCACTCCTCCACACAGATCTTCTCTAGATCAGTCAGGTTTCTGGCCTGTCGTTGAGAAATACAAAGTTTGAGCTCCCTCCAAACATTCTCTATTGGGTTTAGGTCTGGAGACGGGCTAGGCCACGCCAGAACCTTGATAAGCTTTCTTACAGAGCCACTACTTGGTTATCCTGGCTGTGTGCTTTGGGTCATGGTCATGTTGGACGATCCACCCTTACGAAAGTTAACCATGGTTTTATTGTGGTAAAAGTGTAATAACCATGTTTTTTAGTGTATTGATTACTATCAGAAAAACTATGGTTTTACTACACTAACCATGGTTTAACTATGGTTTTTGAAAACCATAGTTGTCAAAACCATGGTTATTTTGTGGTTACCGTGGTTTTACTACAGTAACCATGGTTTTTTGGTTTTAACTGTAGTAAAACCATGATTAATTTTCGTAAGGGGCAGCCTCGACCCATCTTCAATGCTCTAAATGAGGAAAGGAGGTTGTTCCCCAAAATCTTGCAATACATGGCCCCGGTCATCCTCTCCTTAATACAGTGCAGTCGCCCTGTCCCATGTGCAGAAAAACACCCAAAGCATGATGCTAGCACCCCCATGCTTCACAGTAGGGATGGTGTTCTTGGGATGGTACTCATTATTCTTCTTCCTTCAAACATGTTTAGTGGAATTATGACCAAAAATTTCTATTTTGGTCTCATCTGACCACATTACTTTCTCCCATGACGACTCTGGATCATCCAAATGGTCATTGGCAAACCTAAGACGGGCCTGGACATGTGCTGGTTTAAGCAGGGGAACCTTCCGTGCCATGCATGATTTCAAACCATGACGTCTTTGTGTATTACCAACAGTAACCTTGGAAACGGTGGTCCCAGCTCTTTTCAGGTCATTGACCAGCTCCTCCCATGTAGTTTTGGGCTGAATTCTCACCTTTCTTATTATCACTGAGACCCCACGAGGTGAGATCTTGCATGGAGCCCCAGTCGAGGGAGATTGACAGTCACATTTAGCTTCTTCCATTTTTTAATGATTGCTCCAACAGTGGACCTTTTTTCACCAAGCTGCTTGGCAATTTCCCCATAGCCATTTCCAGCCTTGTGGAGGTATACAATTTTGTCTCTAGTGTCTTTGGACAGCTCTTTGGTCTTGGCCACGTTAGTAGTTGTATTCTTACTGATTGTATGGGGTGGGGTGGACAGGTGTCTTTATGCAACTAACAACCTCAAACAGGTGCATCTAATTTAGGATAATAAATGGAGTGGAGGTGGACATTTTAAAGGCAGATTAACAGGTCTTTGAGGGTCAGAATTCTAGCTGATAGACAGGTGTTCAAATACTTATTTGCAGCTGTATCATACAAATAAATAGTTAAAAAATCACATATATTGTGATTTCTGGATTTTTTTAGATTATGTCTCTCCCAGTGGACATGCACCTACGATGACAATTTCAGACCCCTACATGATTTCTAAGTGGGAGAACTGGCAAAATAGCAGGGTGTTCAAATTCTTATTTTCCTCACTGTATATACATATATACATATACACATACATACATACACGCACACACACACACACACACACACATATTTATATATACACACAATACAGGGCTTGACATTAGTTGCTTTTTAAAGTTACTAGCCACTCAGCATTTTCACTAGCCACAAATTTGTTGTTGGTAAAATACACTTTATGGTGCAGTTTCCCGGACAAGGATTAGCTTAATCCAGGACTAGGCCTCAGTTTAATTAAAAAAATATAACTAGTTTTAACAAACATGCCTTACTAAAAACATTAACTAAAAAACATAAACTAAAAACAAAATTGCATTTTGAGGCAAAACAAAGGTCACTGATGTATTTTAAGATATGTAAGTTCAAATTGTTTTCAGTTTGGACAGCTCTTAAAAAATTTTTAGTCTAGGACTAGTCTAATCCCTGTCCAGGAAACCGCCTCTATGTGATTAAACTTGACTTTGGCATCCTAAAATGACTTTAATTCAAGCTAGTTTACTTAATTTAGCTAGATTAGACGACTTTCAAATGCAGATTGGCCACCCAAATTGAGACTACATACAGTATACATATAGACTGGTATATACAGGGAGATCAGTATAGATAGGATAGATATTTATGTGAATAAAAAACATGCTTATAAGGCATAAATAGATTAAAGTAATAGTCTACCCTTTTGCCATATTAAACTATTTTATTACCTCAACCTAGACTAATTAATACATACCTATCTTTTTTCAATGCGTGCACTGTACAGCGTGTTGTGAATGTGTTAGCATTTAGCCTAGCTCCATTCATTCCTATGGTACCAAACAGGGAAGCCACCAAACACTTCCGTGTTTTCCCTATTTAAAGACTGTTGCATGAGGAGTTATACCAGTAAGTATGGTGCCACAAAATAAAACTTTTTTTGGTACCATAGGAATGAATGGGGCTAGGCTAAATGCTAACACATTCACAACACGCTGTACAATATATTAATTCGTCTAGGTTGAGGTAATAACATAGTTAAATATGGCAAAAGGGTAGACTATTCCTTTAACTTCTAATGAATATATTAAAGTGGAGCAGGGTGTAGAAGATTACCTGAAAAGTTAAATAATAAAACCCTCGACAAACCCTTTAAATATTTATGTCAAAACATGTACATGAATTTTACTGTCACCTTGTTTATGCATATTGTATTTTATAAGCTTGATCATTGGTCTTATGATTTAAGACTTTTACTGCCTACATTAATATTATCCACAAACCTCTCCGCGTGCGAGCTTCCTTTGATTTCGGACAAAACAGGGCTGTGCACATTCAGGTAGCCTATGCACTATGAATTTCTCTCCGCGCTTGCTCAGATCAGACCCTGATGAAATTGTTATAAATACGTGTTTAATACTGTAAAATACCCTCAATGCTACAGTCACTGCCCTTGCCGTCCAGAATGAAAGACAACATTCCAACATTCCATTGTGCAAGCTGTCTCTTTAGTACCTCTTGGTTTATTTACATGTTGCTGCTGATTGGACTGCAGTTCTGACACACCCATCAAACAAGAGAAAACGTATCTCAAACCCTGTTGCACATCGGTACACATTGTTTCAAAGAAACATGTTGTTCAACCCCAAAACCCTAGCAAAACGTTGCACACCATTTTGAACTTGAACGTGCCCCTGACTAGAACCATAGACAGTAGGGATGTGCATCGATGCATCGCGCTCCCATTAAAAAGACCTGTCTGAAATCGATTCTGAATCGTAAGGCTCCGATTCAGTGTTTCATGCACAGCTTGTGCATGTACTACGGCTCCGTGATCAGTAGGAAGTCCTCATCAATCTAAAATCACTACAAGTTTGACTCGTTTATAACGTGCATTTAAAAAAGCAACACTCGTCAAACACAATCATTTAAAATATTCTTTATTATCATGAAAATACCTGAAACAATCTGAAGAACAGCGATATAAATATTCCTTTAGACATTTCCTGGAATAGTGTTTGGTATACTACTTCTTCTGTGGCACAAATGGTGTTTCTAAGCGAGAGCGCCCCCTGGCTTTTGGATGTGCCTGCATTTCACCGTAATTCATTCAAATTCATTCATTGAGAAAACGCGCATTTGCCCGATTAATTGTCACAACCCTAATAGACAGTAAAAGAAATGGACACAGCGATACCATTGGTTTCAACGGAGACAAGTGAAGTCAATTATAAACACGCACACGCACTTCCTGGGGGTCGAGCGTACTGTGCAGACTCAAACTGAGCTTAATGACGTAGATGCAGTGTTGTAATGTAACGAAGTAAAAATACTTCGTTACTGTACTTAAGTAGAAATTTCACGTATCTGTACTTTACTTCATTATTTAAATTTATGTCAACTTTCACTTTTACTCCACTACATTTTTTAGATAAAATGTATACTTTTACTCAGGGGCGTCATGCACCAATTTTTTTTAAGGGGGCACAGTGTGCAAAGCTCACAGAAATTTGCGCATACACATACATCAAACAAATTATATTATAGAGCTTTAAGTCTTTTCCATGGCACTTACATTTCTAACATTCTAAACGCCCCTGCCATAGTGCAAAAACCTCCAAAATAAAAGTGTTGACTAACTTTCATTTCAAATACTATTCAATCGGATTAATGACATATTGGCATCATATTTACATCTGAAACAGCATGTGTTCTATTTACGTTTTGTTTAACGACTTGTTTAATTCTGTCATTAATGCATTTTGCACAACAACTGCATTATCCTATGAAATTAATGTAATTTACATCCATAAAGTATATAAACAACGAAAATGCCATAAGCTATAGCCACGTGATTGATTTTAATGTTCAATAATGATTTTAAAAAATATGTTTAGATACAATTATTAGAGGAACGGATTTTTGCATTAAATTTTACCTTATATGTGAACATGTGTGATTCCGCGCCCCCGTGAACTCTGGCGAACTTTGGCGTTGTGCCAAGAAGATGAATCTAGAAATCTCTACTAATCAGTGGCGGCGTTTCACGAAAACCTAGGCTATGGTATGGCAAAAATTCTTCGTACAAGAAGGCCATTCTCAAATAACTAATCTATAAAACCACATGTGTGTACATACTCCACCAAACCTGTACAAAAGCATACTACGACTGCACGGATGTACACTGACAACAATACGGAAGCAATACAAATGAAACCACAACAATAGAACAATAGAAATCATGTTTATTTAAAATGCTTTTCAAATAATTCTTAACTAAGCACAACTCCAGCAACAGATAAACTAAAACAAGATAATATCAAAACAAAACATACTGTGACATCCCTTCACAAATCTTGTCACGACAACCGCCAAAACCACTTATAAACACACAATAAAGACTAAATGATGTGATAGAGCACACACAGTTATCCAACACTAAATAAAATTCTTAGTAAAACAGAGCTAAATGCAAAAACAAGTCTTACCTTTTGTCGTCGTGCAGTTTTTATTCCACAAGTGGCCATATTCAAAAATGCGCGCAAAAAAATAATACAATTCACTTCGGCTGCGTTACAATCCCCAGTGGAAGAGAACATATTTATTTATCCACAGAGCAAATCATTTTACTTCTGGAATAATGTATGCAATATGCAAAGCGCGAGTGTGGGGGAGAACCATTAGTCTGTTTAACTGTTAAAACAAAAAGGATTTTACTTGCGAAAATAAAGATTATAAAAGCAGCGGTGATCATGAGCCCTCCTGCAGCGCGAACCCCACTATAGATTGTGTTCGACTTCAAGCTGCGCTGTAAGAACGACAGACTGATGACGTCAAAGTACCGCGAGGGTGACTCGAGGAATCATCGGAAGAGTTTGATTTCAAACCGCTGTCGCAGCACGTTGATGTCATCCGCTTGTTGGTTCCAGTGTCATAGCATGAAGTCGAACACACGTGTAAATGATACTTATTAGTGATGTACCAATGTTTAGATATGTTCTACTGAAAATATTTTAAATTATCTTTAATGAGCATCATTATAGCCTGTTGATTTCTGGTGTTTTGTCTGAATGCTAGGGTATGGCAACTGCCATACGCAAACGCCGCCCCTGCTAATAAGGTCGAGCAGCAACAGCTAAGCTCATGAGCGCGCTCAAACGCTGACGTCTGCGGCTGCGCCGACTGCCGCCAGAATAAAGTAATGTACACGATCAAAACACTATCAAAACTCTGAAAAGTGACACGGATGCAGCAGAAAATTGATAATTTGGGCATTTTAAACAGATTAAAAGATTAATGGACGCTTTTTTATTTTTGAGGTTGCTTGCAAAATCCATTTGGCTCAAAAATCCGAGGGGGCACGTGCCCCCTCAGTTTCAATGGGCATGACGCCTCTGCTTTTACTCCGATACATTTTCACTAAGCATATTCGTTACTCGTTACTACAAAATAACTCAGAAGAAATGTGTGCGACCTCAATAAGGGAGGTTATGGCGAATCAGTGCTTCTAGATTGCATTACGCACGCTCCGCACACTCTATTTCACACACACTCTATTTTAGCGTAGTGTTGCCAAAGGAGGAGGAAGCACAACTGTAACTGCAATGAAAGCACCTACTGGAGGACCTCCCGTTATCATAATCGACCACCCCGACGATGAACAGGGTGAGAAAGCTAACGTTATACATCCGTGGCTGTATTTGTAAGAAATGTTTTTGTACATTGGAAAAGTGCCTCTTATGCCTACAGAAAATCACTTACATTTTGTCATTTAAAAACTCCCCGTCCAACCTGAAGAATCACATCAAGGTACGTTAAAATAATAGTTATTAAGTAAAGCCACAATGTCAATGTGATTCAACATTAGTTATCATAAGCCGTATTAGATAATTATCTGTCTAATGTGATGCCAAGGCGCACATGTTTAATAAACGTCAACGTTAACGTTACACCGCTGATTTTCCCATGGATTTATTTAATTCACAGAGAACTCTCAACTGAAACACACTTAACTGTTTATGGTAACATTACAGCATAACTGCTGGACGAATATTCCCTCCGGTAGGCTAATCTTAGATTGAGAAATATTTTTTAAAAACTGCTATCAGTGGCAGGTTAGAAAGAAAGTGTTAAGGACCGTATTCACGTCTTCAAAAGCATCCTACGTTTTGTCAAACTTGAGATTTCCTTTTATGTAAATTAACTCAAAACTCAGTGGTTATAGGATAATGTTGTGCTAATGTTATACATTGTGAATGTACGCTTGCATTGTTGATCAAAGTCACAGTGCTTTCATTGCCACACAACGAGTTGGCATTTTTTTCTTAGTAGAGCAGCTAACTTAAAGGGACACTCCACTTTTTTCAAAAATATGCTCATGTTTTGAAAGAAATAAGTTATTATTTATTTTTCATTTTTACCTGAAGTTCATACAAAAGTGAAATTTCTGCTCTTTTATTTGATGTCAGCTCTAAAAATATGCTGTTTGCTCTTTGAACTTAAGAGAATTGTGCCTGAAAAGTCCTGGAAAAAACAGATTTTTATTTGATGATTGAGATTAAGAAGATAATGGGAACCCTGAATATGCTTTACTATAAGAAAGCCACAATAAAGTTCACAATCAAAGTTCTAACCGCTTGCTTTAAAAAAAAAAACTTTTTATTTTTACTTCAAATACTTAAATACATTAAATATCAGAAAACTACTTTTGATACTTAAAGGAATAGTCTACTCATTTTCAATATTAAAATATGTTATTACCTTAACTAAGAACTGTTGAATCATCCTTCTATCATCTGTGTGTGTGCACGTAAGCGCTGGAGCGCGCTGCGACGCTACGATAGCATTTAGCTTAGCCCCGTTCATTCAATGCTGCCATTTAGAGATAAAGTTAGAAGTGACCAAACACATCAACGTTTTTCCTATTTAAGACGAGTAGTTATACGAGCAAGTTGGTGGTACAAAATAAAACGTAGCGCTTTTCTAAGCGGATTTAAAAGAGGAACTATATTTTATGGCGTAATAGCACTTTTGGGAGTACTTCGACTCGCCTGAAAAGTCCGCTCCCCTTCTCACTCTCATAATGGGAGAGGGAGGGTGTTACTGCGCCATGTCGAAGTACTCCCAAAAGTGCTATTATGCCATAAAATATAGTTACTCTTTTAAATCCGCTTAGAAAAGCGCTATGTTTTATTTTGTACCACCAAACTTGCTCGTATAACTACTCGTCTTAAATAGGAAAAACGTTGATGTGTTTGGTCACTTCTAACTTTATCTCTAAATGGTACCATTGAATGAATGGGGCTAAGCTAAATGCTATCGTAGCATCGCAGCGCGCTCCAGCGCTTACGTGCACACACACAGATGATAGAGGGATGATTCAACAGTTCTTAGTTAAGGTAATAACATATTTTAATATTGAAAATGAGTAGACTATTCCTTTAAGTACAGTATATATCAGATACTTTAAGACTTTTACTTGAGTAATATTTTAAAAGACAACTTTCACTTCTACCAAAGTCTTTTTCTAGTACAATACTTGTACTTTTACTCAAGTATTGCTTTCTAGTACTTTATACAACACTGCGTAGATGTCACGTAAGCAACCTGTCCGACAATTGTAAGTCTTCTAATTGCCGTGCCAAGAGAAATCTGAATCACCCACCGGATCTTGCATAGACGGTGAGCATGAACAGGAACAAATTTTTGTAAGTATTCTGATTAATAATCTCCCTTGACTTTATGCCTCCACGTTCACCCGATTACCTCATAATCATTTAAAGATTGCCTCCGAGCTTCTCCTCCTGTCCATACGGTAATTTCTCTACTGTGTGACAGAAAGTCGCAGGTTATGATGAAATCGTTAGCCTATTTTTACAAAAACTGCTTCTACTGGGCCATAACGTAAGATACATGGTAATGGAGCACATTATACATTTTCGTTTTTCTTTAGAAATAATTAATGGACAAATGGAGCCTTTAAACGCATCAGATGTGGAGTTATTCGCTGTCAAAGTGACGCCAAAATGAATGGGAGTCAATGGAATGCTAACAGCAGATGGGGGTCGGCTTATCAATGGCGGAACCCAGGAAAGCTTCAATAAAATAAGAAACCCTGCCCCCCAACAAGAACTAGTCTGACACTGATGACATCATCATTAAGTGACAATCTCTTAAAGTAGGGAGCACACAATGGTTCTATGCAAAGTGATATGGAACTGAAATGTGGTCAAGAAAACTGCCTGGAACTACTTTCGCCATGCGTTTCCCATAAAATAATTTCACGCCACAGATCTTTCAGCAGCCAATCAGATTCAAGCATTCAATGGACCGTAGTATATATATATATATATATATATATATATATATATATATATATATATATATATATATATATATATATATATATATATATATATATATATATATATATAAAGACTGCAATAACATGTTAGGAAAAGTTTAACTTGAGTTTATATTTTTTTAAATGGATCCAAATATACAGTGAGCACATTTGTAAAATGTCCAACTGATAATCTTTTTTTCCCCTGTTTTTAGAGCATGTTTGAAGTGTTGACCTCTGAAGCTTCTTATCTCCGCTCCCTGCGGGTTCTGAAGGATCATTTCTTGGGTTCACGGGAACTCAATGATACTCTAGTCGTTCATGATAAGAAGGCCCTCTTCTCCAATATCCTACATGTATACGAAGTCAGCGAGAGGTAAGAGTGAAAGAAACTACCACTCAGTGAAGCCTTTGTCAGTATAACTCTTTAGCCATATCCAACTCATATGATTATTTTTTGAAGTCTACAAATCACAAAACGGCCAAAAATACCTGACCAACATAACACTCCTATAGATGGTTTCAGCTGCAATAACATAAATGAATGGCTTTTGTGGACCGTTACATCAAGCTAATAATACTGTGTAAAATAAATGTACTACAGATCCTTAAATTCTTGTCCTCCTTTGCACAGCGGGGATCCATGCTTGCCATCTCCCCACATCTATTGGAAACCTAAACATTTTTATTTTTCAGAAGGTATTTGTTCCAGAGGCAGTTTAGTCACTAGCCAGACCTATAAACAAGCACAGACCGGAAGCATCTGATGAAATGTCTATAAGGCTTAAAATCTACACTAATTCAGAATTTTGGAAATCAATTTTTATCTGAAGTTTCTAGGGATTATTCAAGTTTTTTCTGCATTATCCAGGACATAACATGTACAGCACACAGAGAAAATGATCAAAAAATTTTCCCTATCTGTCACTGGGCCAGTACAGTTTCAAAAAGTACATCCTGCACCTATTTGACAAAAATGCTGAATTTTTTTTAAAGTGAAGGTATTGGAAACCTAAATGGTACATATTAGGAGTACTTCAGTGACAGATTGGGACTATTTTCCTGACAGTATATGTCATACACAGTATGCAGCATATAAATACAGTGCAGTCTACACCCTCATGTTAAAATGGCATGGTTTTTGTAATATAAAAAAAATGAAACCAAGAGGAATTATATTGGAATCCTGTTCCACCTTTATTCCAAAATTCCATATTAAATTCTATATTAAATAACAATAAAATTAATTTTAGGGGGTGAAAAATGGCAAGTAAAAAATGTACAATAACGCTTAGGTTACTCACGTAACCCCGGTTCCCTGAAATAACGGGAACGAAGCATTGCGTCAGTTAGCTGACGCTATGGGGGAAACTCCTGTTTACTCCGTGACTGAAGCCTATTGGTTAACGTCTGTACAAAGTACAGACCAATGATGTTTGAACCCGCGCGCGGGATGCACACGTCCTTATATAAGCGCGGTTCAATCGTCAGGAGCTCATTATTATTCGACTGAAGCGCGCAGCCGAATAACACTCCCTGCGTAGACGTTTGTAGCACGGCAAGAGACGCAATGCTTCGTTCCCGTTATTTCAGGGAACCGGGGTTACGTGAGTAACCTAAGCGTTCCCTTTCAATACGGTTCACTTCGCATTGCATCAGTTAGCTGACGCTATGGGGGAACGTAATCCCATCACGCCGTGCATACACAACGTACTGAAGTGCCTTACCGGAGAGACACTGCGTGTGGCCCTATACCCGGCATATTCACCGCTTTAAAGCAAATGTGTAAGCACCCTATATATTGTTGACGCGCACACGGTGGGGTTTTAAACGCACCGGGGGCACATAACATAGCACAAGACGGCGAGGTACCGAGCGCGCCGCGGCTGTGCGAGATAAGTAAATTCAGAGTCACGTTGGTGAGCTCGCTGAGCGCACCGTGGTGTACACATAAAACGCATGAGCGTGCATGATTGAGCCGAGAGAACCTGCGCTCGTAGGGCAGGGACGTCTAAGCTGTACAATCTGACAACGTAGATGGCGAAGACCAGCCGGCCGCGTAGCAGATATCAAATATAGATACCCCTGTAGACCAAGTTCATGAAGAAGCCAAACTCGCACAGAGTGGGCTCTATATAGAACATAGCTCATAGAGGGGCATGAGCCAGTGCGATGGTTTCAACGATCCATCTAAATAACCACTGTTAGCAACAGACATATGTGTAGTGAGTGATCTGCGAAGCTCACGAACGGCCGATCTGACTATAATATGCGGCAGAGCGGTTCGTAGCGTGGGATTATACAGATACCACAATAGTGTGAACCCAGGTGCGCCCTCGAGCGCATCGGGATGCATATTGGTAGTATTATAGTGCACAGATCGGTGAGCTTTCCAAGCGCGCCGTAAATGTGTATTGACTATAAATTGCACGGGCACAGGTGAACACTTGAATACATTGTGAATGCATATAGATGAATCAGAGTGTTATAATGCACAGGCCGGCAAGATTCTCGAGCGCGCCGTCATGTGTTCTGATAATAAATTGTGCACACATGGGTGAACTCTTCAGTGCACCGTGAATGCGTATAGATAAATCAGTGCAAAGAACGCGCCGTGAATGTGTACAGATATGATTGATGAACGTAACGGTGGGCACCCAACGCACCGTGAACGTACACAGATGAACAACAATGTATGTGTCACAAAGCATAACACAGCTGTGTATACAGGTGAGCTTTTCCAAGCGCATCTTATTGTATACCAAAATGTAATAGCGTGTACATGTGAGCTTCTCTAAGCGCACGGTGGACGCATATAATTAAAAACCATATCGTGCATACAGGTGAGCTAATGGGCGCACCTTTAATGCAACAAACCTCAGTAGTGCGCAAAGCAGGGATGTCGAAGCTGTAAACTGACAACGTGGACGGCGGGGACCAGCCGGCCGTGTCACAATTGTCAAATGAGAAACCTCTAGGACCATGCCCATGCTCTAAGACAAGTGAGCATAATTGTCACGGGAGGTGATAACGTCAACGATCCATAAATAACCTGTATTGACAGGTGCTCTAGTGAGTGATCTGTGACGCAGATGAACAGCTGATCGTCTGATGTACGTCAGACGTATCTGTCATACAGGACCTTGGACAGTTCCAGAGCGCTGTGCCTCGGGCACCGTCCGTATCTGAGAAATGACAGGCTTATGAATAAAGTGAATGGCCAGCCGTAAAAGCATGGTTCGCTGTTACCGCCGCCGTCCGCATCTGAGAGATGACAGGCTTGTGAATTAAATGAATGGTCGGTCGTAAAAGCGTGGTTCGCTGTTATCAAGGCCACATAGATATAGGTAGGGGAGAGAGCCGCCCTGCCTCTGTAGTGAGGAGAAAAGTGTTCCACCCACGATTCGCGGGGGGTTTAGACTTTCAATGTCACTAGACAGGATCAGACTTCGCATAAGGACGCCTCGTGAAAGGGGTCCTAGCAGCTTGTGTCAATGTGTCAGAAGGCACGTAATGTAGGTCGTGTCCCACGGATGCCATCTCCGCACGCCCATCGTAATGGGTTAATATTTTGAATCTTGGTAGTTTAAGCATGAGATGCGTATCACTCTGATTGAACATAGCTTATAAAGCGATGCAATGAGTTTATAAAGGAGATGACTCGTCAGCTTGTTCAGGGGGCGAGATCTCAGTCTGGTTCGGTAAATAATGAAACCACCGTAGTTTGCCCGACCGCATTATCACAATAACACGGTCGAGAGTGCTGCAGTGCTAAATCATCCCCTTAATGTACCGTATTCACAGTACAAGGTGATTGATATGAGACAAACGGCGTTCCACGCGCCGAAGGCTGATTGCCATCGTAAAGCGTGTTCAACCCACAGCAGATGCTGGGCTAGCTCGTAATGACAGCACTTCATGCAGCCGTGTGTAACTTAAGCAAGCTTCCCGGCCGTCAGCTCGGGGCGGGACCTTTGCTTAGTCAAACTGAAGAGGACTTGTGAACAGAATGCCACGATATTCAGCTTTCTGAGGCTCGTCAGAGGGGTACGTGTGCCCGTCTTAAACGAGATGCCGCGCGCGTCTGACTGTGCGCGCGCTTTGAGCTTTGAAACTTATTGTAGCGGGTAGCAAGCTCACTTGAGGTTGATATTACCCTTAATATCTCCGAGTATTGGAGCGGAGGTGTGAGCGTCTTCGGATCCGCTAATATAAATCAGCTATATGGATGAAAAACGTCATAAACCGCTTGGCTGTAAGCCTTTGAGTGGCCGTCCGGAGAGGGCGCGATTCAAACGCTTGGAGCCATGCAA